>NC_072039.1:9740100-9910777 GCF_027791375.1 Indicator indicator
GCCTCAACCACCTCCCTGCACAACCCATTCCAGGCTCTCACTACTCTTATGGGGAAGGACTTCTTCCTCACTTCCAGCCTGAATCTCCCCACTTCCAGCTTTATTCCATTCCCCCCAGTCCTGTAACATGAAGAGATGGGCAACAGGATGGGAAGAAACTGAAATGACCTGGAAGGGACAGGCAGGTGACATGGTGCCCCAGTGCCACCCTTTGCCCAGCCACTGACCTTCTGGCCATGCTGCAGCCACCCAGGAGCTCCTTGGGGCTGGGTGGTGTAAGAGAGGTTCTGTAAGAGGAAAGCATTCACACTCATGCTGAATGAGGGCTTTGGGAGAGGAGTTAGTCAGAAGACACTATCTAAGCAGCCCTGATTGTGGAGCCAGGCAGGGTGGCTGGGCAGAGGAACTTGGAGAAAGGACTTTCACCATGAAACTCCTCCAGTCTGGTCCCAAACTGCCAGAGTGATTGTCCTTAGGTGGGACTGGGACCTTGAGGAAAGATCTGCAAGGATGCTGAGGACCCAAGGGATGCTGGAGGCAGTGGGAGCGAGAGGCAGAGGGATGGGATGGTGACAGTGAGGCAGAAGGTGGCAGCCCCACACAAGGGGCTCGTTCCTGGGTATGTGGTCAGCTGCAGCTGGTCCTTCCCAGCCTGATCCCATGGCACAGGCTGAGCCAAAACACTCCAGCCAGAACGTGCTGAACTGCAGCCACAGGGTCACCAGGCAGCAGCCAGGGGAAGGCTCGGGAGCTTTTTTCCAGGTGGATTTCCAGGCACATTCCTGAGCACCTCCAGTGCATGAGCACATCTTTCCATGCAGGAAATCCCCCAGCTAGGAGAGCACTTAGGAATAATCCCTTGGCCCTCTCCTTGGGCAGGGAAAGGAGGGGTCCTGCTACGCTCCTGTCCCCAAAGGATTATCTGAGGAGACATCTGCAAGACGACCCTCACAAACACCTCCTCCTACCCCCAGAAGCATTTTTCCTCCTGTGGTTGTTCAGTGAGTGACTAAAGGCCTGGGGATTCTGCCCACAAATAATAGAACCCAGGTGCAGGAGCAGGTTGCCAGCTCCCTGAGGGCTCCTGGCTGTGCCGGCAGCAGCCTGGAGCTGCACGGCGCGGGGCTGGGGCACATGAAAAATGCAACCCCCGGCCTGGGGGCTTTGGTGGGATTGAGGCAATCCTGAAGTTCAAAGGAAAAGAGGCAGCAAACCCCTCTGCCAGGTGACCTGGTATCCTGGGGGCATGGAGAAGAGCGTGGCCAGCACACTGAGGGATGTTCTCCTCCCTCTCTACTCCACCCTGCTGAGGCCACAGCTGGAAGATTGTGTCCAGTTCTGGGCTACCCAGTTCAAGAGTGACAGGGAACTACTGGAGGGAGTCCAACAGAGGCTGTGAGGATGACTAAGGGAACAGAACATCTCTCTGAGCAGGAGAGCCTCTGGGGCTGTTTAGCCTGGAGAAGAGAAGGCTGAAAGGGGACCTGATCAATATCTGAACATCTAAAGGCTGAGTGTCAAAAAGGGGCCAGGCTCTTTTCAGTGGTCCCCAGTGAAAGGGGGGACAAGGGGCAATAGACACAAATTGGAACCACCACAATATGAGGAAAAAAATTCTTTGCTGTGAGGGTTCTAGAGCAGGCTGCCCAGAAAGGTTGTGGAGTCTCCATCTCTGAAGACTTTCAAAACCCACTTGGATGTCTTCCTGTGCAACCTGATCTAGGTGATCCTTTTTTTGGCAGGAGCTTGGACCAGTTGATCTCCAAATGTCCCTTTCAACCCCCACCATGCTGGGATTCTGTGGCCTGCCACTGGGACATCACACCAGCATGGTTCTGCACCACAGAATTGCTAAATCACCCAGGGACCCCTCAGCTATGGGAAGCATTTCCCAGGCTGAGCTGACAGTGGAAGCTTGTGGGCAGTGTCCTGTTCCAGTTCCCCAGCTGCACTCACTGGTTGCTGCACCACAGGATTCTTTGTCTGGCTGTGCTCTGCATGAATCCAGCACCAGCATCACCCTGACCCTGTGACTGCCATGGTGTCTGCACAGCCTGGCACACTGTGGGGTTCTCTCTTACCTGCACAACTTCCATGGCACAGTTAAGCATCAAGAAAGCCTGCTCTGACCCTCCAGCCTTGTCCTCTTGCTGGCACCAGCCAGAGAAGTCATAGAGTCACAGAAATGTTTTGGCTGGCAAAGACCTTTAAGGTCATGCAGGCCAAATATTCTCTACCACTGCCAAGGCTGGAGCTAAACCATGGCCCTCAGCACCACAGCTCTGCCTCTTTGAAACACCTCCAGGGATGGGCATTCAACCACCTCCCTGGGCAGCCTGTGCCAGCCTTTGAGAACCATTTCAGTGAAAAAGTTTCTTCTGATGTCCAACCTAAACCTTCCCTGGTACAGCTTGAGTGCCCCTCCTGAAAAGCTTTCCACGGAGCAGGCAGCAGTTGCAGGCAGCTGGCTCAGCGGAGGACATAAAGGGATGGGATGGGAAGGGACCTCACAAGCTCCAAGAATTTGGCTAGCTCAGCCCAGGACTGCATGCTGCAAGGGAGCTAAGGTGTGTCCAATGTGGTGAGATGCCTCCTATCAGCAAGGAGCTGCTGCCATGGTGCCATCAGCCCCCATGGTTGCCCAGGGAGGTGGTGGAAGCCTCATCCCTGGAGGTTTTTTGGGCCAGGCTGGATGTAGCTCTGAGCAACCTGCTGTAGTGTGAGGTGTCCCTGCCCATGGCAGGGGGCTTGGAACTGGCTGAGCCTTGAGGTCCCTTCCAACCCTGACAATTCTATGATTCCCATCACGAGTTGCCATGGCTTGGACGCTGCACTTTGTGCCCTCACCATGGAGCTGTGCTGCCAACCACAGCTGGTGGCTGAGCCAAACCTGCAGTCATGATAGCATCGAGCTCATGGGGACAAAACCCTGTACCACCTGTAGGCAAAAGGAGAAAGAGATCTCCAGGGGTGAGCACTGAAGCTGCCTGCACTCAGAAACCCCAGATCCTGGTTGCTCCGTGCTGGGCTTGGCTGCAAGCTCCCAGAGCATCGTGCAGTGCCCTCTGCTGCACGCTCAGGCCAGGGAGGGTTTGGGTTTGACAGCAGCTCCCACTGCAAACAGCACTTCAGAGCAGGATCACTCCCTTCACTTTATTTAACTGCCCTCCAAACCCAAAAAACACCCCAACCAAACCTGAATGACATTAACCAACCAACCCGAAAAGCAAAACCAAATCCAACAAAACAAAAGTAAACAAATTCCAAAGGCACAAAAAAAAAAAAAACCAAACACAAAGAAACTCCCCCCCCCCAAAAAAAACCCAACCCAATCAACCCCCTCAAAAGAACAAACAAAACCTCCCTAAAACAAACAGGAAAAAAAACAAAATTCCCCCAGACCATCTCAAAAAAAAAAAATCACAAAAAATGACAACGAAAAACCTCACACCCCCCAAGAAAAACCCTACAACCCCTAAACCTCACACAATTCCCCCAAACATCCATAAAACCCCACAAAAAAAAAAAAAAGAGCCTCCCAAGCCACAAGAAGTTACCAAAACATAAACAAGCCCCAAAAGCAAGCAACCAAACCCAGACAACACAAAAAAACCACACACAAATAAAACCCCAACCACAGAAACCTCCACAGAAACCTCCACAGAAACCTCCACAGAAACCTCCACAGAAACCTCCACAGAAACCTCCACAGAAACCTCCACAGAAACCTCCACAGAAACCTCCACAGAAACCTCCACAGAAACCTCCACAGAAACCTCCACAGAAACCTCCACAGAAACCTCCACAGAAACCTCCACAGAAACCTCCACAGAAACCTCCACAGAAACCTCCACAGAAACCTCCACAGAAACCTCCACAGAAACCTCCACAGAAACCTCCACAGAAACCTCCACAGAAACCTCCACAGAAACCTCCACAGAAACCTCCACAGAAACCTCCACAGAAACCTCCACAGAAACCTCCACAGAAACCTCCACAGAAACCTCCACAGAAACCTCCACAAAAACCTCCACAGAAACCTCCACAGAAACCTCCACAGAAACCTCCACAGAAACCTCCACAAAAACCTCCACAAAAACCTCCACAAAAACCTCCACAAAAACCTCCACAAAAACCTCCACAAAAACCTCCACAAAAACCTCCACAAAAACAACAAAAAAAGGAAAACAAAACTTAAAAAAATTACAAATCTAAAACCCAAAACCAAACCAAACCAACAACAAAAACCAAACAAAACCACCCCAAAAAAAATCACCAAAACCAAACCCCAAACCAACCAAGCAACCAACCAAAAAGAAAAACCACCAAAGATAATCAAGAATTAGAAACACCATCACCCCCCACCCGAACACCACCACCAAAACTCCAAACCAAACCAACAAGGCTTAAGCCCAAGGGCTGGGAGGTTTTTTGCAGGCTCTCAATCCCATTTGGGATGGGATCTTTTCCAAGCTGCTGGAAGCTCTTCATCACCACAAGTCTGTCTGTGTGGCATCAACTCTCACCCGAGTGCTGCCTGCCAGGCTGTGACAGCCAGGAGGTCACAGCTGTGGTGTTCAAAGGGACAAAGTCAAGTCACAAGGAGCTGTCCCCCACTGCTTGCTCAGCAGCACCAGGCCAGGTGATGGATCCAGCTTTGGCACAACTGCTCTTGACCTTTCATACAAGGGTTTGGGTTGGAAGGGACCTTAAAGATCATCTGGTTCCAACCATGGGCAGGGTTGAGCAAGTGGGGGCCTCAGGGTCACTAATTACCTTCCTCCCTCTTATCCATCACAGAATGGTTTGGGTTGGAAAGGTCCTTAAAGCTCATCCAGTTCCAGCCTCCCAGCCATGGGCAGGGACACCTCCCACCAGCCCAGGTTGCTCAAGGCCTCATCCAGCCTGGCCTTGAACACCTCCAGGGAGAGAGCATCCACAGCCTCCCTGGGTAACCTGTTCCAGTGTCTCCCCAACCTCACTGGAAAGAATTTCTTCTGCCCAAGAGCTGGGATGTTCTCAAGCACACACAATTTCCTTTCCCATCATGTCAGGGCTGTAGAGAGTCATGGTGTCAAAATCCAGACCAAAATGCTGGAGTACTAAGAGAGACAATGAGAGCTTATCAACCAGGGCTGTCCTTCAGCTGACAGCAGCCCTCCAGGGGTAGAGGTTGGTGAGGAGCTGCTCTCCAGGCTCTCCCCCAGCACCCCCAAGCCTCCTCAACACCCACATAGAAGAAGATTCTTCCAATGTCCAACCTAAACCTTCCCTGGGACAACTTGAGGCCATTTCCTTTTGTCCTATCAGTTATTTCTAGGGAGAGGTGACTGACCCCCACCTGGCTCCATCCTATTTTCAGGGAGGTGTAGACAGCAATGAGGTCTCCCCTCAGCCTCCTCCAGGCTAAACACCCCCAGTTCCCTCAGCTGCTCCTCACCAGCCCTCTTCTCCAGACCCTTCCCCATCTTCATTGCCCTTCTCTGGGCACCCTGCAGGACCTCAATGTCCTTCTTGTAGTGAGGGCAATTAATTCCATTAACATAACACTTCAATTTCCACAGGCTGCCAGTGAGGTCTGAGCTACTCAGAGGATATTTAAACACCTGAAATCCAGCCCTGAGCTCAGGAATTGGAAGCTATTCACCATGAAGAAGTCCATCAGTGTGTCCAGCATCTTTAAAAGCTTCTGGCCAGACTCTTGCAGCTCAATTCCACTTCTGTCCCAGGAGCCTCAGCCATTTCAGAAATGGGATTTGGGACAGCTTGAAAACTTTGTCCAAAATCCCATTTCTACAAGTGAGCAGCACCAAGAGTTTGGCTCAGCTGTCAAGTTGAACACCACTCAGGTGGCTCTGAGCCACTAACCAAAGCTGGGCAGTGGCTGCACTTGCAGCTTGTAAAGGAGAGTCCAGGAACAAGAGAGATCCAAGAAGGATTTAAAGGCAGGAGGCTGCAGACATGGGCCTCTAGAACATGAAAAAGGAGAATAAAGCAGTGGCAGGGAGGACCTAGGTCCTGTGCAGAGGCTGTGTGGGAACCACATTTATCATAGAGTTCGTTGGGTTGGGAAAGGACTCTAAGATCATCCAACCATCAACCCAACACCACCATGGCCATAAACCATGTCCCCAAGTGCCATGGTCACACATTTTCTGAATATCCCCCAGAGTGGGGACTCCACCACCTCCCTGGGCAGCCTGTTCCAATCCCCGACCACTCTTGTAGGAAAGAAATTTTTCCAAATCTCCAACCTAAACCTCCCTTGGCACAATTCCAGGCCATTTCCTCTCATCCTATCACCTGATGCTAGGGAGAAGAGACCAACCCCTACCTGGCTCAAGCCTCATTTCAGGGAGTTGTGGAAAGCAAAGCTCTCCCCTCAGCCTCCTTTTCTCCAGCCTAAGCAACCCCAGGTCTCTCAGCTGCTCCTCTCCAGCCCTGTTCTCCAGACCCCTCACCAGCTTTATCCAGGCAATGCAATGTCAGAGCCAAGCAGCACCTCAGTAACAGCAGAGAAGGTGTTCAGTGAGCACAAAAGGGAGTGAGGGATGGCTGGAGACAGCCACTTTCTTCCTGGGCTTCACAAAATGGGTGCCCAGAGTATAATCCAAACAGAGCTCCTTGTTTTGGAGACCCATCTGCTACTTCTCCATCAGTAAGTCAGCCTCACAGGACAGGCTGGCTGATAAAGCTGCCTAATTCCCTGCAAGGAGGTGCAGATAAAACCCTCAGCACCTTCCCCCCCCCCCTTCTCATTAGTATTCCTGCAGCCAAGGAAGCTTATTCTGATCCATTTGATCTCCTCTTAGTCATCCAGCCCAGGACACAGGCAGCTCTGGAAGCTCAAGCTCTACATTTCACTCACATTTACATTTCCCTTCCTCCAGAGGTTTTCTTCTCCAGATGATCCCCTTGGCCCATCAGCTAGCAAAGGCACAGGGCCCCCCTCAAGCTGTTCTGTCCAGTGACATCCAACAGTGGCAATCCCCCTTCAGACTTCTCTTCCAAAGCCCCCTGCAGCCAGCTCAGCCCACCAGCAGCATCCCCAGGAGCTCCACCACAAGGTCCCCAGGGGATGTTGCTGGCCAGGTTTCCAAACATCCCCTCCTGAATGCCACCCTCCAGTGAGCTAAGTCCCCTTCCAAAATCCTGCTGGAGACACTGCCCTCAGCCCATGCAGCTGGGAGTGCACCACTCTCAAGCACCACATTTTGAAGCCCATCAAAGCTTTGGATCCTGGAATGCCTTCAGGAGTCTCCATCACTCAGAGACAGCAGAAGTGCAGCATAAAGAGGGCCACAGAGGGAAAAAACAAGCAGAGAAGAAGAGTTGGATAGGACTCAGCTCAGGGTCTTCAGGGCTTTGGCTGCTGTTACTTAGAGCTGGCACAGTGCCTTGCTCCAGCTTGTCCTGCTCCCAGCCAAAGCTTGGCTTTTCCAAACCAAAAGTGACAGAGAGAGAGGCTCTAGAGGAACAAATCATCTGCACACTCCCAAGGAGTGCTGCTCCATGAATCCTTGCATGGCTGAGGTGTTTGAAGCTGGAGGAAGGAACTGAAGGATGGTTGATGCCATCCTTAGTCACCTGCTCTCCAAACAACTTTCTCTGCAGCCACATTTGGTGCCTCCTCCTCTGTGCCTTTGGGACCAACCTAGAGCAAAATGAGAACTCTGCCTTCTCCTGCCATGTCTTCAACCAGACCCCCACCAAACCATCCTGAGGCTCAAAGGTTTTATCTTCAGCCTTTTGCAGATGTTGCCCTGTTGGGAAATCCATGGTGTACCTGGGGGTGATCACCTTCAGCTGAGCAGCTCCCAGCCTGTTGGTACAGAACCAGTCCTGAAGGCACTGAGCTCACCAGGCAGCCACCAGCCTCCCCTTCCATCTAGAAAACTTCATAGTTCAGGATGAGGGAGCTGGGGTTGTTCAACCTGGAGAAGAGAAGACTCCAGGGGGACCTTAGAGCTGCCTTCCATACTTGAAGAGATCCTACAGGAAGGCTGGAGAGGGACTTTTCATGAGGCTGTCTAGAGGCAGGATAAGAGGGAGTGGTTTTAAGCTGAGGGAGAACAGGGTTAGGTTGGAGCTGAAGAAATTCTTCAGCAGGAGGGTGGTGAGACTCTGGAATAGGCTGCCCAGGGAGGCTGTGGATGCCTCCTCCCTGGGGGTGTTCAAGGGCAGGCTGGATGTGGCCTTCAGCAGCTGAGTCTAGTTGAGAGGTATCCTTGCCCATGGTGGGGAGGTTGGGGTAGATGATCTCTAAGGTCCCTTTCACCCTAAACCATTGTATGACCTCTGAGGTCCCTTCCAACCCAAGCCATTCCATGGCACCTGGCAACTCTCCCTCCAAGGGTAAAAGGAAAATGTCAAAACACCTCATCTGACCCTGTCTGCCTCTGTTATTAGAAACACAAAGCAAGCAGCCAGATGCACACAGGTGGCACCAGGAGGATATCCATCATCCCTCCTACAATTATTAACTCCAGCTGAAGACATCTCCAGGCACAGCCAGACCATTACAGAACAAAATACCAAAGTAAATTGCAGAGGAGGGCAAAATAATGGAAGTAGTAAGTGAAAACACAGAATGCACAGGAAAATATTGTAATCCAACAGTGACTTCTTCCAGTGCTCTAAGTCTGGAAGGCTTCCAGAGGAGGAAAACCAAGGAGCATCTGTTTGGGAGAGCTTCCATAACACTGGAGTGGTCCTGGGAGTCTTCATGCAGCAAAAAGTGATTCTGCCTGCAGAGCTGAATTTGGGGCAAGAGCTGGGAGGGAGATGTTGAGAGCTGGGGATCATAAGTGAGGAGGCATCACCTGCCTCTGGAGACAAGAACCTGGGCTAGAAGTGCCCAGCTTTGAGCTGAGTCTCTCAGCCTGAGGGCAGAACCAGGAGTGAACATCCCCCTCCCACCTGCCCCAAATTCAGGGGTTCCACTGGGGTCCCAGTTACAGCAAGGGCAGCTGCTTGGGGAGTCCTTATTTCAAAAGCTGCAGTACAGACATCTCCCTGTGTCTTACCTCTGCTTTCTGCACTTTGATCCTCTCCAAGCCTGCCAGGCTCCTGCTAAGTCCAGGCACCATGGTGATCTTCCCCACCTTGCAGCCAGCTTTTGCTGATTGAGCATTGTGGTTGTGGCTCGAGGGAAGTTCTCCCCCTGGGGAGCCTCTTGAAGCAGCAGCTCAGCCTGAGGCATCACTCTGAGTACTGGGACCAGTTCTGGGCCCCTCACACCAAGAAGGACATTGAGGGACTGGAGTGTGTCCAGAGAAGGGCAAGGAAGCTGATGAAGGGTCTGGAGAACAGAGCTGGTGAGGAGCAGCTGAAGGGACTGGAGCTGTTTAGCCTTCAGAAGAGGAAGCTGGGAGCAGACCTCAGTGCTCTCTATCAGCTCCCTGATTGGAGTCAGGTGGGGTTGGTCTCCTCCCCAGTAACAACTGACTGGATGAGAGGAAATCACCTCAAGTTGCAGCAGGTGAGGTTTAGGCTGGGCATGAGAAGAAACTTCTTCACTGAAAGGGTTCTCAAAGACTGGAGGTGGTTGAATTCCCCATCCCTGGAGGGGTTTCAAAGAGGCAGAGAGGTGGTGCTGAGGGCCACGGTTTAACATCAGCCTTGGCAGAGTTAGGGAATGGTTGGGCTGGATGATTTTAAAGTTGTTGGGTTTTTTTCCCAACCCAAAGGATTCTATGGTTCAAGCACATCCCTGTGCCCTGAGCAGATGCTGCAAACCAGCTGCAGGCTTTGCAAGGCCAACCCAAGCAGTGGTGCCAGCCACAGACACCCAGAGCCAAAGGTCACCACTGCAACCTCCCCTTGCTCCAGCTCTGCATTCCACCCTCAGCAGACACCAAGCTGCAGCATGCTCAATACAAGCTCCCAACAGCTCAGAAAAGGAGAAACACAGCAGAGGGGAAGGACTAAAAGGCTTGGACCAGCCAGGCCTGCAGCAGAAAGTTTGCAGTGGTTGTGGGTAGAAAGGGTCTAACAGAGCAAGGTGCTACAAAGGGCAGTCAGAGCTGGGGGCACCCAGGTGGAGGAAGGCACAATGAAGGTCTCTCAGTGGAGCACCTCAATACAGGAGAGATGTGGAGGTGCTGGAGCCAGTGCAGAGGAGGGCAAGGAAGCTGTGAAGGGTCTGGAGAATAAATCTGATGAAGAGCAACTGAAGGACCCGGGGATGGTTAGCTTGGAAAAGAGGAGGCTGAGGGAAGACCTCATTGCTGTCTACAGCTACCTGAAAGGGCTCTGCAGAGAGGCTGCTGCTGGTCTCTTCTCACAGGTAATTAGTGATAGAACAAGAGGGAATGGCCTCAAGGTGCAGCTGGATAGGTTTAGACTGGACAGGAGGAAAAATGTTTCCCAGCAAGAGTGGTCAGGGATTGGAATGAGCTGCTCAGGGAGGTGTTTGAGTCACCAACCCTGGATGTGTTTAAAGGTGGTTTGGATGTGGTGCTTGGAGGTATGGTTTAAGGGTGACCCTTGCAGAGTAGGCTTCTGGGTTGGACTTGGTGCTCCTGAGGGGCTTTTCCCACCTGAATGTTTCTGTGAATTGCTGCCAGGGCCATCAAGCTCTTTCCTGGAACTGGTGAGGCACTTCAAACGCTGGGACAAGAACACCTCCTGGTATTTTAAGCTCATGCAGAACAATTTCTTGTCCTCCTGGGAGGTTTGCTCTTCTCCTGCTGTCTCCAAGCAGCAGCAGTCACAGCAGCCTGTGTCTCAGGGCTGTGCTGAGGGCTTTGACAACTGCCACAAGGAATCAAAGAGGTGCAGATGTTGGACACCTTTTCCCCTGAGGGCATCACTGACTCAGCTGCCATCCTCTCTGCCCCCACTGCCAGCAGTGGTGTTGGTGGAGGATACCAAGCTGCATGCAAAGAGCACCTGCAAGGAGGTGGGAGGCTTTGGGGTGGTTGTGCTTTGTTCTTTCAATCTTCTTTATGCCCCTCTAGGTGGGACTGGGAGCTTTGGTCCTCTTTTAAGCTCTGAGTCTCAAAGCAAATCTACCTGTAAGGAATCTGCTCCCTGTAGCCCAGACCTCATTGGTGTGAGCATGGATCTGATGAGGAGCAGCTGAGGGAGCTGGGCTTGTTCAGTCTGGAGAGAAGGAGGCTGAGAGGAGACCTCGTTGCTCTCTACAACTCCTTGACTGGAGGCAGGTGGGGGTTGGTCTCTTCCCCCTAGTAAACAAGTGATAGGATGAGCAGAAATGGCCTCAAGTTGCACCAGGGAGGGTTAGGATGAACATTAGAAGAAACTTCTTCACTGAAATGGTTCTCAAAGACTGGAACAGGCTGCCCAGGGAGGTGGCTGAATCCCCATCTCTGGAGGTTCTTCTTCTTGGGGTCCAGGTGGGTGTCTTGGACCTACAAAGATCAGGCACAGCAACCCCACTTGGTTACATCTGGAAGAGGCAAACTTTGTTTTAATCCCAGCTTTTGCAGCACAGGCTTGAGACTGCAGAGTTCACAGCCAAATGAGTTGTCCTCCTGGCTGAGCTCAACAAGCATGACTTGAAGTCCCTCTTTCAAAGCAGCAAAGACTCACAGATGCTTTTGCATGAATGCAGAAGGACTGTGCTTGGTAGGAGGTGAAGTCCACGCCAAGCAGTCCTCACATCCTCCTCTGAGTTCAGAAATGCCTCCTCAGGTGCTGCTGTGGAGGCCCAGCTGTCCAGTGCAAGACGTCCACAGCACTTTCTTTGCTGGGAGGATGCTTCCTCCCTTCTCTACCACCTAACCAGAAAGACTTTTTTTGAAACCTTGGACTGCATCATCAGAGCTTTTCCTCCCTCCTGTGGTTTTGCTGGTTGGCTTTCAGGGAGCTTGGCAGTGTGAGGTTATCAGCAAAGCTTTGCTAAGCTTGTTGATGTGATGCTGAGGGACAGGTCAAAGTGAGGTTACAATTTCAGCCTTTCCACACTGGCTGATCTAACAGCAAGGCAGAGGACTCCACAAAGTTAGCTTCTGGACCTTGGGACCTCTGGGTCTGTTGGCTCAGTCACTGCTGCTGCCTGCCCATCAAAACACAGGCTTGGGTGGATTATAGGCTCAGCTGCATTAGTCCCCAGGAGAGGAGATCATTGCTGATACCACTTGGACTCCTCAGGAGCTGCAGGGAGTCTCTGCACACAGGGCCACAGGGCTGGAGGCATTTTGCTTTCTGGTACAGTGGAGAGGGCAGCAAGCACACATGGGCAAGGGTCCTGAAGACCTCATCTCCCTCCCAGGCACCAAAATAAGCCTCAAGTATTTCAAACAACGTCCACCAGGCTCTGCTGGGAAGCCCACAGCCAGATGTTTGGTGGGCAGTGAGTGCACCACATGCTTCTGAACATTTGACCTTTCTGGGGTAATGAGTGGTTCACAAAGGGAGGAGGCAGAGGACAAAGGGAGGGATGTCAGAGCATGGGTTTGCTTCAAGCAAAGATCCAGGAAAATGTCTCCTGAGGTACACAAAGAAGAGTGTGGCCAGCAGGTGAGGAAGGGTCTCCTCCCCCTCTACTCTGCCCTGTGAGGCCACACCTGCAGTTGTGTCCAGGTCTGGGCTCCCCAGTTCAAGAGAGACAGGGAACTACTGGAGAGAGTGCAGGGGAGGCTGCAAAGCTGCTGAGGGGCCTGGAGCAGCTCTGTGAGGAGCAAAGGCTGAGAGCCCTGGGGCTGAGAGCCTGCAGAAGAGCAGCCCCAGAGGGGAGCTGAGCAATGCTCAGCAAGAGCTAAAGGAGCTGTGGGGGGCAAGAGGCTGGGGCCAGACTCTGCTCAGTGGTGCCCTGGGACAGGACAAAGGGCAATGGGCACAAACCAGAACCCAGGAGGTTCCACCTGAACAGGAGGAGAAAGTTGTTTGTTGTGAGGGTGCTGGAGGCCTGGAGCAGGCTGCCCAGAGAGGTTGTGGAGTCTCCTTGTGTGGAGAGCTTCCAAACCCCCCTGGGCATTGTGCTCCTGGGCAAGCTGCTGTGGGTGCCCTGCTGTAGCAGTGGGGTTGGACTGGATGATCTCCAGGTGTTCCTCATGCTGGAATTCTGTGAACTTTCCAAAGCTGCTGGCATTTGCCAAATTGCAGGGGGAAGGCTGAAGGGCTGGGACTGAGCCCGACTCCTCCTCCAGCATTACAATAACAAACCAGTGCCTCCTGTGTCCCTACCATGCTCCTCCTGTGTCCCCACCGTGCTCCTCCTGTGTCCCCACCGTGCTCCTCCTGTAGCTGGAGTATTTTTGTTGCTGGGATTGTCCTGTGACTTCAGCTGGAGTGCTGCTTCACCAGTTAACACACACCTTCCAAAACTCTGTCATGTTGGGCTTTGAGACCACTGTGAGATCCCTGTCTGAGGAGCACTGAGGGTTATCCCTGGGGGGCTTTGCATTTCTGATCAAGGAGCAGAGCTCCTACTGAAGGAGAAGCTCTGGTAAAGCCATGAGTGCAGCCTGCCTGCCTGCCTGCCTTTGAGATGTGGGTCTTGGAGGTGAGCTGAATTTTCTCATCATGAATTCCTGCAGAAGATCCTCTACCTGCTGCTCTGGAGTGGTGGAGCTGGTGCCTCAAACTCACACCCAGCAAAAGCAGCAGGATTCACTCCTTTTGCACAGACCACAAGAGCCAACCATGCCCACCTGCTGCTGCTGGACTGCTCAGGGCACTCAGTCTCCACCACAAAGGTAGAGCTGTGCTGTGCCACAGGATTTTCCCAGAGAAAGAGGCTGCAGAAGAACAACTTAATTATTAACGTGGGCTCTTAACTCCACTTAACTTCTCTCTTGAATATTTGCAGCCAAGAAGAGACAGGTCATGGAGCAGAGCCGTGCAGAGAGCAGACAATCAGGACCAGGAATGCTTTCCTGGCACCACACTGGGATGCATAACCTGGGAGATGAGAGCTCAGCAAACACAACCCATGGTCAGCCACCACCACCACCACCATGACACAGACCTGGGTGTAAAGGGCCTGGAAGGAGCAGGACCCACAGATCTAAGAGGCCATGTCCCAAAGGACATCTTCCAGACCAGGGGAGTGCTGGGCACCACCCATGGGCAAAGGGGCTTCCTAGAATCACAGAAGGTAAGGGGGTGGAAGGGACTTCTGGAGAGCATTGAGTCCAACTCCCCTACCAAAGCAGGATCACCTGCAGCAGGCCACCCAGGAATGCAAACAGGTTCTCAAAGTCTCCACACAAGGAGACTCCACAACCTCTCTGGGCAGCCTGTTCCAGGGCTCCAGCACCCTCACAGTGAAGAAGTTTCTCCTTATGTTGAGGTGGAACCTCCTGGGTTCCAGCTTGTTCCTTATTGTTCCTTGTCCCATCGCTGGGCACCACCAAAAGATCCCTGGCACCTTCATCCTGACACCCACCCCTCAGATATTGATAGACATTGATCAGATCCCCTCTCAGCCTACTCAAGACTAGACAGCCTCAGGACTCTCAGTCTTTCAGTATCAGAGGGGTTTGGAAAAGCTTCCCAGGGTCGTCAGGAAGGGAGAAGAGAGCAGATAAGAGTTTCTGCAGCTCACTACCCAGCTCACACATTGTCCTGGGCAGCACTGACCCTCCTCCCAGAGCCTGCTCCCAGTGTTACAGGTTTGACAGCAGCAGAATCAATCAGTGGCTGTCAGACTCCTGCAGAGTGCTCAGGTCAGCTGAATTCAGCCAGTCCCAGGGGTTTGAAATTGCACAGCAAGGTTTTCATGGATCCATTCCCTCAGCTGTAGCACACCAGGGGCTTGACTCCCTCTGCAGATCAGAGAGGAGTGATCCAGCCACACACTGCCCTAGGGAGGCCACATCTGGAGTCCTGGGTTGTGTCCAGGTCTGAGCTCCCCAGTTCAAGAGAGACAGGGAACTACTGGAGGGAGGCTGCAAGGCTGCTGAGGGGCCTGGAGCAGCTCTGTGAGGAGCAAAGGCTGAGAGCCCTGGGGCTGAGAGCCTGCAGAAGAGCAGCCCCAGAGGGGAGCTGAGCAATGCTCAGCAAGAGCTAAAGGAGCTGTGGGGGGCAAGAGGCTGGGGCCAGACTCTTGTCAGTGGTGCCCAGAGACAGGGCAAGGAGCAGCAATGGGCACAAACCCAGGAGATTCCATTTGAACAGGAGGAGAAAGTTGTTTGTTGTGAGGGTGCTGGAACCCTGGAGCAGGCTGTCCAGAGAGGTTGTGGAATCTCCTTGTGTGGAGAGCTTCCAAACCCCCCTGGGCATTGTGCTCCTGGACAAGCTGCTGTGGGTGCCCTGCTGGAGCAGTGGGGTTGGACTGGGTGGTCTCCAGGGGTCCCTTCCAACCCCACCATGCTGGGATGCTGTGAGATTCTGTCTTAGGGGGCAGGAGTCCAAGATGGGGGCTTCAGGGAAAACACTTACCCTCCAAGCCCAGCATGGGGGCAGACAGCCCTGCAGCAGCAGCTGCTCTGGAGACAGCTGACATCAGGATCTAGAGTGTGTGAAACATCTGACAACCTGGAGCCACAGGGACACAGGTTTGTGATGGCAGAGAAGCTGCAGCACCATGGCAGAGGATGTGATGAGCATCCTGTAGCTACTTGTGCTGACAATGCACAGCAGATTTACAGCCTCATCTCCAGGCATCCCTCCAAGGACACCAGCTGTGTCCTACAGAGGGACACTGCCTCTCCTTCACCTCAGCCCTGAGCACCCAGACCACCTTAACACACATCCCAAGCTCTTATCCCACCTGCCCCTCAGCTCAGCTTTTTCTCAGCCCACAGCTCCAGAGCAGCAACCAGCCTTGAGCCACAGCAGCAGGGGACCACCAGCACATAGAATCATAGAATCAGTCAGGGTTGGAAGGGACCACAAGGCTCAGCCAGTTCCAACCCCCCTGCCATGGGCAGGGACACCTCACACTACATCAGGCTGGCCACAGCCTCATCCAGCCTGGCTGCAAACACCTCCAGGGATGGAGCCTCAACCACCTCCCTGCACAACCCATTCCAGGCTCTCACCACTCTCATGGGTAAGAACTTCTTCCTCACATCCAGCCTGAATCTCCCCACTTCCAGCTTTATTCCATTCCCCCCAGTCCTATCACTACCTGAGAGCCTCAAAAGTCCCTCCCCAGCTTTCTTGGAGCCCCCTTCAGATATTGAAAGGCCACAAGAAGGTCACCTCAGAGCCTTCTCTTCTCCAGACTGAACTTCAGTTGAGGTTTGGTGGATTTATTTGCCTTTCCCCCCCCGCTTTTTCCTAGCAAATCTGAAACACCACAGCCCTGCTCTGTGGCTCTTCCCCTTGTCTCTCCCATTTTCCCAATCTCCACAGCTCCTTCTTTCCCCTCCCTGCTCACCCAAGGCTTTTTATCTTATGCATCATCCATCCCAGCTCACTGGCTTCACACAGGCTTCTGGGAGATGGCTGTCTCCTTGAGTTCCTCCTTCTCCTTCTGCCTTGCCCTGATTTGCACTTATACAAACACTTTCTCATCTCTACAGCTGCCTGCAGCCTTGCTGGGACCACTACAGCCACAGAAGAGCAGAGGGAAGCAGAGCAGCCTCAACACTCCTTCCATCAAACCTTGGAAGATATCCATGACCAGAGCCTGGCCCCACATCATCCAGAAGAACCATCCCTGAAGGTGTTCAAAACACATGTGGCCATGGTGGTGTTGGGTTGCTGGTTGCATTTGATGGTCTTTGAGGTCTTAGAATCACAGAATTGTCAGGGTTGGAAGGGAGCTCAAGGCTCAGCCAGTTCCAACCCCCTGCCATGGGCAGGGACACCTCACACTACAGCAGGTTGCTCACAGCCACATCCAGCCTGGCTGCAAACACCTCCAGGGATGAGGCTTCCACCACCTCCCTGGGCAACCTGTGCCAGTCTCTCACCACCCTCCTGGGGAAAAAATTCTTCCTAACATCCAATCTCAATCTCCCCATTTCTAGTTTTGCTCCATTCCTCCCAGTCCTATCACTCCCTGACATCCTAAAAAGTCCCTCCCCAGCTTCCTTGGAGCCCCCTTCAGATCCTGGAAGGCAAATGCAACAGAACAACCACTGCTCAGTGGTGCCCACCAACAGAGGGGCAATGGAAGGGGAGAGGACCATGTAGTGGTGTTAAGCATGGTAGAACACCAGCCTAAAGCTGCCAGGCAAGTTTCTCCAGGCTCTGGGGATGCTCTGATGCCACAAGAGGATGCTGTGCTGGCTTCATGGCAAGGTGAGGACACCATGGCCTCCCACCAGTGCACTGCAGGGTGATGCTCACATCTAAACCTCAGAGTGATCCTTCCTTGAAGGAGCATCTTCAGGAATAGCCACTCCAGATGGCATCCCTGAAGCAGCCAGCTGGATTTTTAACTGTGGTTCAAGGACCCACAGACCACCACAGTGCCCTTGGCATCCCTACCACCACGGTGTCCATCACCTCAGGTGCCAATATTTCCATCCTGGATATTTCTAAGTGCACTTCCCTCTTGCCAGCCCTCAGCAAGGGACCAGCCAATGCATGGACACAGCTCTGGAGCAGCTCAATCCCTCCTCTTGCCCTTGCCCTCTGCTCCCATTCAAAACCAGAGGGCAGATTTGCCAGAGAACCCAAAGTCCTCCTGTGGTGGCACCTACCACCACTTGCCACATTCCAGCTGACAGCTGAACACAGAGTCCTTCAAACTCCCCAGATGTGCTTTCTTCTGGACAAAAAAAAAAAAAAATGTCAGTCTTGGGTAATGTGAGCTGAAAGACAAAAGCAAGCAGAGGAGTAAAAGCTTGGGAAGTGCTTTCTGGTCCTTTTGTGAAGCTTCTCCAATTTCTGTCAGCTCCAGAAGCCTGTAAACATCCCAGCTCCTGCTTCTGACACTGCTTAAAAGCTGCTGAGAAATTGCCACCTAGACAGAGGGCTGTTAGGAGAGCTCACAGCTGGGGATTTGGCTTCTTGAAGTGCCATCTCCATCTCCAGGTGCTGGCCCCAGTGACCCTGCTGGGGGTTCTGCCAAATGCTCACATCTGCCAAGCTCATGGGGGTAGCACATGGCCAGCTGTCATCTCTTGGGCCATGAATGCACATAAAGCTGGAGAGGCAGTGCAGAGGAGACACAGCAGCTTCTCGGGGGGCTTGTGGCCTGTGCTGAATGAATTCATGCACTGGGTCCCTCCCTGCAGCAGTCATAGGTGGGGCTTGATTATCTCTGAGGTCTGTTCCAACCTGGTTGATTCTGTGAGCTCAGAGACCTTCTCCAAACAAGTCCACAGCTCTTGTGCCTTCTAGAGCTCATAAATAGACAGGCAGAGACACCCAAGTGTGACACGGCTCTCAACCTTCCTGTAGGGTAAGACTCTTGACCTGTCAAAGCAAAGCCAGCAGGAAACCTTCTTCCCAGCAGTGGGGCCACAGATGCTGTGGAGCAGAAGCAGGATTGAACCATTAGTGAAGCTGGCTCTGAAAGTGGGGCAGCCTAATGTAAAACCCCCACTGAAGACCTTCTGGGAGTGATGGGCTTTCACCAGGGTGGAGAGAGACAAGGTGAGATGCCCCTGGAGGAGATTTGTCCACATCCAATTGCAGTTCCCATGGAATCAGGAGTGCTTGGGCTCATCTCAAGGCAATGTGGTCAGGCTTCACCCAAGGCTTGATATCCACTGAAGGAGGGGGGACCCAACCAGCTGTTTCAGAGCACATCTCCAGAGAAAAGCAGAGGTTGCAGCCATAATGAAGGACACCAGGACTGCTCCAAGATCCTGCCTGAGGGCTGATCCCACCTGGAGCCTGCTTCTGTATCCAGGCCTGGGGTGCAGCAGTGAATGGGACCCCAGGCAGATTATCAGCTCCTGGTTCCCTTACTCAGCATTTGCAAAGTGCAGCTCACTTCTGAGAGGATTTGAGAGTAAGCTCTTTAAGTAAGTACCAAAGCAAGATTCCTCTCTAAAGTCTCTCTTTAATGACATAATCCTGAGGGAAGACCTCTCCCTCCCCTTGGAGAAAGCAGGAGAAGCAGGTTTGCTGAGGGAGACATAACTCCTTTATCCCCACATAATTGGATGACATTGGCTGATTAAACACAAGCAGCCTTGGGCACTTTTGAGGTTTGATAACAACTTGAAGACCTTTAAGGAAAATAAAAACAAACCCAAAAACCCCAAACAGACAACCCCCAACCCAGAAGAAAAGTCTTCTCCTGGTGGCTTTGTGGTGCAAGCAGTAGAGCAGGTCCTACCTTCACTGCAGGAGGACACAGGAAGGACTCAGGATGAAACCCATTCTGTGGCAAGGAGGTAAACTACCTCCAAACCCAGGCTGGGTGTTGTGGTAGAAACCAGAAGGGTTCAGCAGCAAGGAGACTCTGTCAGTTTGGATGACCCATGGCAAAACTCAGCTCCCTGATGATCTCAAGGGTCTTTTCCAACCTGAAAGATTCTCTGATTCTATGAGAAAGACCCCCCAGATGGTTTGGGTTAGGCATCTCTGGAGGTCTCCAGCTCAACCTTCTCTAATATGGTAGCCATGGGGTCCTACCTGGTTGCTCAGGGCTTTATCCAGCTGGGTTATAAAACCCACTCATGATGATTCCCATCACCTGGCAAGGAGGTAGGCTACCCCCAAGCCTAGGCTGGGTTTGGTTGTGGTGGAAACCAGAAGGGCTCAGCACCAAGGAGACTTTGGATGACCCATGGCAAAACTCAGCTCCCTGATGACCTCAAGAGTCTTTTCCAACCTGAATGATTCTCTGATTCTATGATAAAGACCCCCAGATGGTTTGGGTTAGGCATCTCTGGAGGTCTCCAGCTCCACCTTCCCTAATGTGTTTAGCCATGGGGTCCTACCTGGTTGCTCAGGGCTTTATCCAGCTGGGTTATAAAACCCTCCAAGGACGGAGGCAGCATGGGGGCATGGAGAGCTTCACCTTCACCCAAGCACAGGAGGCTGCAGCACTGCCATCACCCACATTTGCCAGTACCAGGGCTGCTGGGGGATGGAGCAGCTGTGACTACTCCCCACATTTGTGCAAAGCCTGATGCTTGAGGAGGCTTTGATCTCCAGGCACAGAGAAGCATGGATAACAAGGACCACACAGTCCACCCAGCACAGCTAGAGCAAACTTTTTTCTTCCCACTGGGAATATTGGTTCATGTTGGCCACAAGGAACAATTTCTTCCCCAGAAGGGCTGTGAAGCCCTGGCCCAGGCTGCCCATGGCAGAGGTGGAGTCCTCATCCCTGCAGGGCTTTCAAAGCTGTGCAGATGTGGAACTGAAGGCCATGGTTTAGTGGTGAGCTGGCAGTGCTGGGTTAGTGCTTGGACTCCAAAGGTCTTTTCCAACTAAACTTCCACTGCCAGTGCTGACCTGTTGCCAGACCCAGAATTGGGGCCAGGTTTTGGACAGCCAGGCAGTCTGACATGGCTGAGCTTTCCTGTGTCAGGTCTGAGGTCCTTCAACCTGCTGGTGATACCTTGGGTTGGACATGGAAGTGCAAGCAGGGAGCCCCAGCCTGAGAGCCTGGCTGCTGCCTGGGATTACAGCAGGGTGGGGGCAGCAAGGAGCTGCAGGGAGGTCAGAGCCCCTGGATGATCTTTAAGGCCCCTTCCAACCCACCCCATTCCAGGAGGCAGCAACAGCAAAGGCTGCAACCTGCTCGTTTTGCTGCCAGACTTCCCAGCCAGGTCCTGCTGTTGTGATTAAAGCTGAAACCAAGCTGCCAGCGGGGGCTCACCTGCCATCCTCCCCCAGCCCCGCTGCTGCTGACAGCTCAGCGGCTCGGGGAGGGAGGGTTCTGGGGATAATGTGACAAGAGGCTTCGTGTCCCCTGCGGCAAGCTGCTGTGCCTGGCCGTTAGCAGCTAATGATCGGCGGCTTTGCTGCTGTCTGTGTTTCGCAGCTCGCAGGTATTCAGCACCAAGATGATTTAAAGAGCTGAGCCGAGCTGAGCCCCTGCCAAAGAGGATGGAGCTCAGGCAGGCAGCGGTGGGTTAAGCTCCCAGGTGGGTGCCCCCGAGGTGAGGATTTGGGGATTAGCAGCATCCCCAGCAAAGGCCAGGCGATGGGAAAGGCAAAGGGGGACCTGGTGGCAGGGTGGAGGTGATGGAGCTGGCACCAGTGCTGGTGCAGGTGTTTGTAGGAGGTGAATGGCCATGTCCAGTGTCCTCTGTGGTGAGCTGGCTGGCATGGCCAGGATGAGGTTAGGAGGAGGTGAGGGTGGTGGAACACTGTGACAGGATGCCCAGGGACACAGTGGAGGAGGCCACATCCCTAGAGACACTCAAGGTCAGGCTTGGTGGGGCTCTGAGCAACCTGCTCTAGTTGGAGGTGTCCCTGCTGACTGCAGAGGGGTTGGACAAGATGACCTTCGAGGTTCCCTTCCAACCCAATGCAATCTGTGATTCTGTTCTGAGGCTGAAGGCTTCTAAGCCAGCCTGCCAGCAGGCAGTACTCCTCAGATGGGTTAGGAAGCTGAACTGGCTCATGCTTAGGCAAGCCCAGCTCCATCTGAGCAAAATTCAGAACGTTCTGGAGGCTGGTTGGAGCACCTTCCCTATGGGGACAGGCTGAGGGAGTTGGGGCTGTTCAGCCTGGAGAAGAGAAGGCTCCAGGGAGACCTTAAAGCAGCCTTCCAGTACCTGAAGGGGCCTCCAGGAGAGCTGGGGAGGGACTTTTTTTGAAGGAGGTGTGGTGACAGGGCAAGAGGCAACGCACTGAAGCTTGAGCAGGGTAGGTTTAGATTGCACAGTAGGAAGAAATTCTTGACAGTGAGGGTGGGGAGACACTGGAACAGGCTGCCCAGGGAGGTTGTGGAGGCCTTGAACACCTCCAGGGAAGTCCAGGATGAGGCCTTGAGCAACCTGGGCTGGTGGGAGGTGTCCCTGCCCATGGCTTGGCGGGGTGGAACTGGATGATCTTGAAGGTCCCTTACAGCCCAATCCACCCCATGACTCCCTGGAAACTCTTGCCAAGCATTCACTGCCCACCCTCCACCACAGCAGCTGCCAGAGCTGTCCTCACTGCTGGGCTGGGTCCCCTCCCCTGGGGGTCTCTGCCAACTCCTGGCTCAGTTTGCAGCTGCTGCAGTGACAAAGTTGCCCTTGGGTTACCTCAGGACCTTCTTCCTGTCCCCTCCAGGCACAACAGCAGCTCTAACATCCTAAGGGATGTAGGAGTGGAGCCAGGAGAAGCCAAAGTGATGGATGACAGCTCTCTGTTTGGGGGATGTTTTCCTGCTGGGGATTTTTGGCAACAAATCCATTTTTTTGTCATTCACAAAGAACAGGCAGCCCCCAGCCCGAATGACTCACCCTGGGAGTGCCAGGAGGGATGCCAACCATGGAAGGATGAGCTGGACCAGACAGAGGAGCCAGGGCACAGGGCTCCTCAAATACACCCTGGCTTTAAGTGGTTATAAAGCAATTTTTCAGAGAATCAAAGACTGGTTTGGGTTGGAAGGGACCTTTAAAGGCCATCCAGTCCAACCTCCCTGCACTCAGCAGGGACATCCCCAACTACAGCAGGTTGCTCAGAGCCACAAACAACCTGACCTGGAATGGTTCCAGGGATGGAGCTTCTCCCACCTCTCAGGGCAACCTGGGCCAGGGTCTCACTACCCTCAGTGTCAAACATTTCCTCCTCTCCAGTCTGAATCTCCCTCTTGCAGTTCAAACCATCACCCCTTGTCCTGTCACAACAGGACAAGCTCAGAACTCTGTCCCCAGCTTCCTGACTGTCCTCTCTAAGAACTGAAAGCTCTTCAGGATGGAATGACCCCAGCCCCCAGGCTGGCTGTTGAGGCAATGGAAATGGTGCCCAGGACACACATCATGCCCTGGCTGTTGTCAAAACCCCCAAACCAAAAGGAGGGCTGCTCTTTTTTGGGGGGGTTCCTTGACATCCCTGGGGGCAGCAAGGAGAACAGAGACCATCCTGCAGCCCACCAGCACCACATGCTGCTGGAGGCTGGCTCTGGCCCACTTTGAAACCTATGGAAAATGGATTGGCATCACTCAGTTAAGTCAAGTTTATTCAGGGTGACAGCACCACTGTGGCAAGAGCATGGCCTGACCCTGAAATCCTGACTTTGGAGAAGTCTTCCCAGCCTGGGACCATTTACCAAGCCCCTGGCAGACTACCAAAGACCTCATTTAACTCAAGGCTGTGTTTTTCCAGAGTGCATCCCCATGAAGATTCCCCAAGCCTCAGCCCAGAGGAGAATCCTGGTGAGCAGCAATCTATTTTCAACCTAAAAGGAGTAATTTCAGGTGAGGCATGAAATGCTGCTTTGGAGAACAGGTGAAAACTCCCCTCCCAGCAAAAGTGAAGCTCCCCAGCTCCAGCACACCCAGAGCATGATCCCCACAGGAGGCTGGAGCTGCAGCAGCCCACACTGGCCAGGACATCAATGTGACAAGTCCCTGCTGGAGGTTTGTGTTAGGTTGCACAAGTGAGGCTGCTCCTGCCAGAGGACTGCTGCTGGGGACATGTGCTGAGAGCTTTGCTTTGAGCAGGAGGCAACTGCAGTGCAAGTGCAAGAGCCAGTCCTGCCCAAAGCAGCAGTGACACTGCCTGGGTGGAGCAAAGGAAGCTACCTGCTGACCCCCAGGCCTGCTGGCTGCCCACAGCACGACCTCACCACCAGCAGAACACTGCACACACACAGTGGGAGCCTAGCAGAGCTTTGAAACGTTGCTGAGGGCTGCTGAGGGACTTAGAGAAAACCACTCAGAAAATATTCATTGCCAAAGCAGGTTGGAAGATACTTGGAGACAGAGCAGAAGGTGCAGATCACAGAATCATGGAATGGCTTGAGTTGGAAGGGACCTTAAGGGTCATCAGTTCCAACACCCCTGCCATGGGCAGGGATACTTCCCACTAGATCAGGTTGCTCAAGGCCTCATCCAGCCTGGCCTTGAACACTTCCAGGGATGAAGCATCCACAACTTCTCTGTGCAACCCATTCCAGTGTCTCACCACCTTCACAGCAAAGACATTAAGAGTGGTGCTGCTGCTTAGACCATTCCCAAGCCCTCAGCTCCTTGGGGTTGGGCTCTTTAGGGGAACTGGCACCACTGTTTAGAAGACAGAAACCTTTATTAGTCTGTACAGTGACACTTCCAGCTGTGCTTGGAGGTTTTAGATCCAGGTCCTTCCGTGGTCCCACCTGCGCCGATCCAACCAGCCTGTGGTGTTGGAGTCCCCATGGCACTTATGGATGCAGAATGTTTTGCTGCTGAGTTGGGTGCCAGCAGGTGCCAGGCTCTCCTCATAGCAGGGCATGAAAGTCCAACTCCAAACTCTGCACTGTGGAGACCACAGCCTCAGCATCCCCCATCGCTCTGCCGGGTATGAGGAGTCACTGGCACGTGCCACTGGGCATTGATCATGAGGTGGAGAGCAGTGTCAGGACTGAGAGCTTCTTGGAGTTAAAAAAACAGGAGGGAAGGGTTAAATAAAGGCTCCACCTTCCCTCTCAATATCAAACAGCAGAGAAAAATCTAGGGGAATGGATTCAAAATCACTGTTAGCCAAGAAATGGAGACCAAAAGTCAGCAGCCAGCCCAGAGCTTGGTGAGTCCGACCTAACCTCAGCACCCAGAGATGTCTCTGCCCTTGTTCCTCCGCTGGTATCTCACTTCCACGGGATCAAATCCCCTTTCTCTGGACCCAAACAGGGCCCAGTGAGGAGTTCTGGCTGCATAGTCAGCTGCTGTGAAGGTCTTGGAGCCACCACTCCTCTCGTGCTCTCGCACCAGCTCCTGGAAGCGGTCGTAGTCGATCCAGGTGCACCACTCGCCGTTGATCTTGAACTGGAAGGAAAAGAAGCATGGGACCAGGTCAGGGGGCACTGAGGAGCTCCACCAAATGCCACAGCTATGCCAAAGCTAGCAGGGTACAGACTGGATTGGTTGCCCAGCTGTAGGGTTTTGTTTTTTTTTTTTCATTTAGGGCCAGGGTAAAGGCATCCAGAGGCCAGTGGAGGACTTACAGAATCACAGAACCCCAGCATGGTGGGGGCTGGAAGGGACCTCTGGAGATCATCCAGTCCAACCTCCCTGACACAGCAGGTTGCACAGGATGGCACCCAGGTTGGTTTTCAATGACTCCAGAGATGGAGACTCCACCACTTCTCTGGGCAGCCTGTTCCAGTGCTCTACCACCCTCACAGCAAAGAAGTTCCTCCTCAAGTTCAGATGGAACTTCCTGTGTTCAAGTTTGTTCCCATTACCCCTTGTCTTGATAGTGGGCACCACTGACAAAAGACTGATCCCACCCTCCTGACACCTACCCTGTCAGTATTGATCAGGCTTCAGAAGATCCCCCCTGAGTCTGCTCTTCTCCAGGCTAAACAGCCCCAAGTCCATCAGCCTTTCTTCAGAAGAGATGTTCCAGTCCCCTCATCATCTTTGTAACCCTTTACTGTGCCCTCTCCAGCAAGTTCCTGTCCTTGAACTGAGGAGCCCAGAACTGGATAGAGTACTCCAGATGAGCCCTCACCAGGGCAGAGAAGAGGGAGAGCAGAACCTCCCTCAAAGAAGAAGAGTAGAACCTCCCTCAAAGAGGAAGAGCAAAACCACCCTCACAGAGGAAGAGCAGAACCTCCCTCATAGAGGAAGAGCAGAACCTCCCTCAAAGAGGAAGAGCAGAACCTCCCTCAAAGAGGAAGAGCAGAACCTCCTTCAAAGAGGAAGAGCAGAACCTCCCTCAAAGAGGAAGAGCAAAACCACCCTCAAAGAGGAAGAGCAGAACCTCCCTCAAAGAGGAAGAGCAGAACCTCCTTCAAAGAGGAAGAGCAGAACCTCCCTCAAAGAGGAAGAGCAAAACCACCCTCAAAGAGGAAGAGCAGAACCTCCCTCAAAGAGGGAGAGCAGAACCTCCCTCAAAGAGGAAGAGCAGAACCTCCCTCAAAGAGGAAGAGCAGAACCTCCCTCAAAGAGGAAGAGCAGAACCTCCCTCAAAGAGGGAGAGCAGAACCTCCCTCACAGAAGAAGAGCAGAACCTCCCTCACAGAGGAAGAGCAGAACCTCCCTCACAGAGGAAGAGCAGAACCTCCCTCAACCTGCTGGCCAGACTTTTCTTGATGCACTCCAGGATGCCATTTCCTTCTTGGCCAGGAGAGCCCACTGCTGGCTCATGGTCATCCTGCTGACCACCAGCACTCCCAGGGCTTTTCCCACAGAGCTGCCTTCCAGCAGCTCAGCCACCTCACCTGTACTGCTGCTGCCAGCAACACCAGAGTTGTGTGCTGTGGGGAACAGGCTGGATTTGGGTGCCTCTTGGAAGGGGCAAGAGGGCTGTGTTTGGGAAGAGGAGGGGGGGAGATAAAGAAGTTTAATGCCACGAATCCTCTTGCCACAGGAGAACTTTCAGAATTGCTTCTTTTGCCAAGCTGAAGCTGCATTTGTCTAGCAGCCCTGCTCTGCTCATTTAGCAAGAGCCCTGAGTGAATCCTCAATGAGGATTTATCTGAGCTAAGAGCTTATTATGCACTTCATAAAAAAAAAAAACAAAAAAAACAAAAAAAAAAAAAAAAACACACCAAAAAGGGGGGGAGGGGAGAGGGAAAAAAGAAGGAAACCAGACTGACTCCCTGGTTCTTTCCAAACCCTGATGGCTCTGCATTTAAAATGGCTCTTGACTTGCTGCCCAAGAGCTAAAAGCTTTTTTGGTTGGGAAAACTGCTGAGCCCTGCAAACCTCCTGCAATCAAACACTGCTCAGGCTGAGCTATCACTGCCTGCATGACTCCAGCAGAGTCTTGCAGGAGTTGTCCTCTGCACAGAGCAGGGATGGGAGACTGCAGAGTCACACCAGTGAGGGATGAGTCTCAGCAATGCTCAACTCACCCAGCACTCATTCTTCACACACTAACAATCACAGACCTGGAGGGGTTGGAAGGGACCTCTGGAGATCATCCAGTCCAAGCTCCCTGACAGAGCAGGGTCAGCCAGAGCAGGCTGCACAGGACAGCACTCAGGTGGGTTTTGAAGGAGCCTAGAGGAGGAGACTCCACCACTTCTCTGGGTAGCCTGCTCCAGTACTCTCCACTTCCTCCTCATGTTCAGCTGGAACTTCCAGTGTTCAAGTCTGTGCCCATTACCCCTTGTCCTGACACTGGGCACCATGACAAAAGCCTGGTCCCACCCTTTCAGTATTGATCATCATCGAGAAGATTCCCCCTCAGTCTGCTCTTTAACAGGCTGAAAAGCCCCAGGTCCCTCAGCCTTTCCTTATAAGAGAGATGTTGCAGTCCCCTCATCACCTTTGGAACCCTTTGCTGTACCCTCTCAAGCAGTTCCCTGTCCTCCTTGAACTGAGGAGCCCAGGACTGGACAGAGTACTCCACAGGAGCCCTCACCAGAGAAGTGAAGAGGGGGAGGAGAACCTCCCTCAAACTCCTTGCAACACTCTTCTTGATGCACCCCAGGATACCATTGGCCTTCTTGGCCACAAGGGGACATTGCTGGCTCATGGTCATCCTGCTGTCCACCAGCATGGCTGTGTCCTGAACTCCAGCTGGGTCACCAAGGCAAGATTTTAAACCCTTCAACTTTGAAGCCATCCTGACACAACGGAGCTGTTAAGGCTGGGAACTACCTGCTGAAGACTAAGGGGACAATGCCATTCCCACCAGAACAACCAGAAGAAGGCTGGCAGGATTGCTTGCAAAAGCAGATTAATGAACATGAAACATTTTTGGTGCTGCAACAGCCCTGCTCTGACCCATCAGGAGCTGGGAGCAATCCTTTAAGTGTGACACAGAAAGCAGCTGCTGAGGAATGAAAAGCAGACACAGGGCATGGGGCAGAGCAGCCTTCATCACCCCCAAGACTTGAGGCTGCTGGTCAACAGCAGCTGAAGATGAGACAGCAGTGTGCTCAGCTGGCCAAGAAGGCCACCAGCACCCTGGCTAGGATCAGCAATAGTGTGGCCAGCAGGACCAGGGCAGGGATTGTCCTCCTGTACTGGCCACACCTCGAGTCCTGGGTTTAGTTTTGGGCTCCTCACTCCAGGAAGGACATTGAGGAGCTGGAGCAGGTCCAGAGAAGAGCAACAAAGCTGGGGAAGGGTCTGGAGAACAGGGCTGGGGAGGAGCAGCTGAGGGAACTGAGGGTATTTAGTCTGGAGAAGAGGAGGCTGAGAGGAGACCTCCTTGCTCTCTACAGCTCCCTGAAAGGAGGTTGCAGTGAGGTGGGGGTTGGCCTCTTCTCCCTAGTATCAAGCAATAGAAGGACAAGAAATGGCCTGAAACTGCACCAGGGGAGGTTTAGGTTGGATACTAGGAAAATTTCTTTGCTGTAAGAGCGGTCAGGCATTGGAACAGGCTGCCCAGGGCAGTGGTGGAGTCCCCATCCCTGGAGGTGTTCAAGAAACCTGTGGCCATGGCACTTGAGGACATGGTTTAATGGCCATGGTGGTGTTGGGGTCAATGGTTTGACTCAATGATCTCAGAGATCTTTTCCAACCAAAACAATTCTGTGATTTCCAGGTTGGGCTTTAACAATCTTGTGATTATTCCAGAGCTAAATGATTTAAGACCCAAAACAGTTCCACGACGTCCTTGCAACTGGCAAGCCAACACTAAACACTGGGCTGATTTCAGCCTGATGCCATCAGGGTTTTCCATGAAGTTTTCACCACCTGGTAAAGCTTTTAAGGTGATAAATACATCAACAGAAGACAAATGGCTCAAACCTTTCCCTTGTTTCCTTTTTTTTTTTCTTTTTCTTTTTTTTTTTTTTTAAGCTAGCATCATAGCAGAAAATAGCAAGAAAAGTTCCTTCAGCTGGCTCTGAAACCAGGCTGTGCTGCCTGGAAAGACAAACACACCTTCCCTGAGAGGACACAGGAGCCAGCACACACCTCCCCCTTGGACATCATGCTCCCAGGTCCCCAGACTCTGCTCCTCATGGTCCCACCACTAATTGTTCCCTAATCATGTGCCCAGCAATGCCAGACCTGCCTGAATTCAGCAGATCCCACAGCCAGGGCAAGGAGCAGTGCCCTGAGCAGGCATCAGTGCTGGGGAAACAGGCAAAGGAAAGGAGAGGAAACTCATGATGGCCTTCCAGCCCAGAAGAGCAGAGCTAGGCATGTGGCTGGGCCACCACTGGGACATCTGGCAAAGGGCTACACAACTCTGCCAGGAATGTCATTGGCTGGACCCCAAGGAGGCACAGGGCAATGGTGCAGAAGTATGGAGACACCTGCCTGGATATCTGTGGACAACCCAACCCTCTAACAGTTTATTGCAAAACTAAGAGATACACTGCAAAGACAACCAGGAGCCAGGACTAAAATGGTGAGCTAGGACTACACCAAACTGCTGCAGAGGGTCCAGAGGAGGCCACAAACATGATCAGAGGGCCAGAGCCCTATGGGGAGAGAGTTGGGATTGTTCAGCCTGGAGAAGAGAAGGCTCTGGGAAGACCTTAGAGCAGCCTTAGAGGGGCTACAGGAGAGCTGGGGAGGGACTTTTGACTAGGGCCTGTGGTGACAGGGTGAGAGGGAATGGCTTTAAACTGGAAGAGGGCAGATTGAGACTGGAGATTAGGAAGAAATTCTTGAGTGTGAGGGTGGGGAGACACTGGACCAGGTTTGCCCAGGGAGGTTGTGGATGCTTCTTCACTGGGTTGGATGAGGCTGGTCTAGTAGAGGTGTCCCTGCCCATGGCAGGGGATTGGAATTGGATATCTTTAAGGTGCCTTATGTGATTCTATGACTAAAATGGAGAGCCAGGACTAAAATGGAGAGCCAAGTTATCTGGGAGCATCAGCAGAGCGTGGCTAACACCTCCCTTTTCTCTGCTGAGCCACAGGAGTGGGTATGAAGAGGCAATTGCTTTACATTATCTCCTGCAGCAGGCTGACTGCTGCTCTACCAGCAGAGAGAGAAGCTTCCTGCTCCAGAACCCCATCAACATTCATGAAGAGCCACACATGGCAGCTTTCTTTTCTTATCAACATATTTGCATAAGCAATTGGGGGTGGGGGTGATAAAACCCTATGCATATAGTGAGGACAATATAGTAGCACAATTTACTACATTCCCCCAGACATGCACAACTGCCAAGAACTAAACACAGACCTTCTGGGAAGGGGGAAAAAGGCAGAGATGGTGACATGTGAAAAGCTGCCACTGAACAAAAAAATGGAACTCAGCCAAAATTCAATTAGTTTGTCCTAACAAGAATAATGTTCTGTTTCCTCCAGGGAGAACCAGACTGAGATGAGGAGGTTCATCTTCACCATAGAGTTGTGTCACTTGGAAAAGATCTTTGAGATCCCCCAGTCCAACCCTTCTCTGACTCTGCCAAGGCTGGAGCTAAACCATGGCCCCCAGCACCACAGCTCTGCCTCTTTGAAACACCTCCAGGGATGGGCATTCAACCACCTCCCTGGGCAGCCTGTGCCAGCCTTTGAGAACCCTTTCAGTGAAGAAGTTTCTTCTAATGTCCAACCTAAACCTCACCTGCTGCAACTTGAGGTAATTTCCTCTCATCCAGTCAATTGTTACTAAGCCTTTCCCTACAGAATAATTTCCTGTATGCTCAGGAAAGCTCCTAACAGTGTGGGCCACATACAGGACAAAGCCAAGCAGTGGGGCAAAGCTTGGTGTGGCTCCTTGCAGACCTCAGCCTCACACAGCAAACCCTGGGTTGGAAGGATGGAGTCCATCCTTGTAGGGAGAGGACTCCTAGGAAACTCTTCTCTGATGAGCTGTGCTGCCACACAGCATTCCTGAGGAGCAGAGGGGAGACTGGGAAGAGAAAGCAAAGCATTCAGCTGCTCTTTAATGACCTGAGGGCATGAGGACTGAGCACCCTGAGATATGGATTCTTCCCCAGGCACATGCACAGGGAAGGTCCTTTCCTGAACACAGAGGAATTTTTATGCAGAAAAGGGCTTAGTAAGAGGGAGGTTGGAGCCAGGTGGGGGTTGGTTTCTTCTCCCAAGGAACAAGTGATGGGATGAGAGGAAATGGCCTCAAGTTGCAGCAAGGGAGATTTAGGTTGGAGATGAGAAGAAACTTCTTCACTGAAAGACTTCTCAAAGGCTGGCACAGGCTGCCCAGGGAGGTGGTTGAATGCCCATCCCTGGAGGTGTTTCAAAGAGGCAGAGCTGTGGTGGTGAGGGCCATGGTGTAGCCCCAGCCTTGGCAGAGTCAGAGAAGGGTTGGACTGGATGAGCTTAAAAGGCTTTTCCAACCAAAACAATTCTGTGACCCCATGACTTCCTAGGCTTTACCTTCATGTTTCCCCTTGTGGGAAATAAAAATCACACCTTCCCACTGCACTTCCCAAGGCCACTTGGCTCAGAAGCCTTTAAGCCTGCTGCTACCTGAGACAGGAGATGCAATGCTAGGTCCCATGTGGCACTTGGGAATTAGTTGCCACTCAGCATTTGTAATGCAGCAACTTTCAGCTACTGGTTTTCTACATTTATTTATTTATTTATTTATTTAAACAGTGGGGTTTGGTTTTTGGGTTGTTTTTTTTTTTTTTTGGTTGGTTGCTTTTTTGTTACTGTTTTGGGGTTTTTTTTGTTGTTGTTTTTTTTTTTTTTTATCTCCACTATCAGCCACCTCTCTGGGCTCTAACATTCAAAAGGCAGCAGTAAAAATTGATCTGGATGGCCTCAACGCTGAGCTCCTGAAGACAGCTCATGAAGCAGCTTCCCCACTTTGACACAAGGTATTATTCACCACCTCAGAGATCACAGGAGTGCAAAGCACTCCTATTTCCCAACTGCAAGGACTCTGTTCACCACCTGCCAGGATGAAGCTCTCCAAGTCAAACAAGCCATTCACTGAATTACTGCACATGGTTCCTCATCTAATTAAGGCTCACAATTATTTAAGGCTCTCTTTGTTTGGCAGTGGAAGTGACTGAACTGGAGCCACTCAGGAAGAGGAGAGGAAATACTGGAGAGAAATTAATCTCAGCAGGGTCATATTGCTTCTTAAAAAGCTAAACCCTTTTCTTTTTAAATGGCCACTTGTAACCTTCAGGCTGTAGGGGGAAATAATTAAGATTGAGCTGGTTATTAAGTTACAAGGGCTGCAATAGAAGGTAATGACCAGGACACCAAGCATGCTAAGAGTCTCCTTACACCACATATCCATGAAGCTGAACAGCTCTGCAGTGACAGCAAGCTCTGGGAATGAGCTTTAAAGCCCTCAGTAACTCTGCAAAGAGGATCAGTGAACAGCACCAAAACTTCCAGCAGCTTTAGGTGGAACCAAAAAGGAAGGCTGGGGAGAGACTGTTTAGAAGGGCTTGTAGTGATAGGGTGAGGGGCAATGGTTTGGAGCTGGAGCAGGGGAGATGTAGGTTGGACATCAGGAGGAAGTTCTGCACAATCACAGAATCATAGAATCACCCAGGTTGGAAGAGACCTCCAAGATCCTCCAGTCCAACCTATCACCCAGCCCTATCCAATCAACTAATCCATGGCACCAAGTGCCTCATCCAGGCTTCTCTTGAACACCTCCAGGGATGGTGACTCCACCACCTCCCTGGGCAGCACATCCCAATGGCAAATCTCTCTCTGGGAAGAACTTCCTCCTACCATCCAGCCTAGACCTCCCCTGGCACAGCTTGAGACTGTGTCCCCTCCTTCTGCTGCTGGGTGCCTGGGAGAAGAGCCCAACCCCCACCTGGCTACGACCTCCCTTCAGGTAGTTGTAGACAGCAATGAGGTCTGCCCTGAGCCTCCTCTTCTCCAGGCTGAACACCCCCAGCTCCCTCAGCCTCTCCTCAGAGGGTTTGTGCTCCAGACCCCTCCCCAGCTTTGTTGCCCTTCTCTGGACACCTTCCAGCACCTCAACATCTCTCTTGAATTGAGGAGCCCAGAACTGGACACAGCACTCAAGGTGTGGCCTGAGCAGTGCTGAGCACAGGGCAGAATAACCTCCCTTGTCCTGCTGGCTGCACTGTTCCTGATCCAGGCCAGGATGCCATTGGCTCTCCTGGGCACCTGGGCACACTGCTGGCTCATCTTCAGCTACTATCACCCAGCACCCCCAGGTCCCTCTCTGCCTGGCTGCTCTCAGCCACTCTGTCCCCAGCCTGTAGCACCCCCTGGGGTTGTTGTGGCCAAAGTGCAGAACCCTTCCCTTAGCCTTGTTCAATCTCGTCCCAATGAGAGGTGAAACACTGAAAGAGGTTGCCCAGGGATGTGGTTGAGGTCCCATCCTTGGAGACAATCCATATCAGACTCAATGTGGCCCTGGGCAGCCTGATCTGGTTGGAGGTGTCCCTGCTGCCTGCAGGGGGGTTGGACAAGATGACCTTTGAGGGTTCCTTCCAACCCACTGCAATCTGTGAATCTGTGAAAAAGCAGCCCTGTAGTTCCACATTCACAGACTGCTGCACTCACTAGCAAACAGACATCTTCAAGCAGACAAAACACCTTCCAAGGCTAGCAACCAGAAAGCCTGGAAATGGGATTTTCTGTTGTGATTTTCAAGAGATGGAAACAAAAAAAAAAAAAAAAGGTGACCCCAAGGCAGCACTGGCACTGCTGGGTCCCTCTCCAGAGCTGCACAGCCTCAGCCCCCTGGGACTGTTCCTCTGCAACTGGTCTGCTTCTATTTCTGACATCTACTCTTGTGTGAATTCTTCTAAAGAAAGGATTCAATATTACAGAGGGCTTTTAATCCCTACCCTCTGCAGAGCAGAACATCTCCTCTGCCAATTAAGCCAGGGCTACATCCAGACAGTTTTAATTCCAGCAGATGAAAGCTGGATTACCTGAGCATGACTGGGAGCTTCTTTTAATAACCAACAGATCAAGCACAGCAGAACCAGAGAGTTCCAGACAGGTTTGGGTTGAAGAGGCCTTTAAAGGTCATCCAGTCCAACCCTCCTGCAGTCAGCAGGGACATCCCCAACTACAGCAGGTTGCTCAGAGCCACAAACAACCTGACCTGGATTGGTTCCAGGGATGGGGCTTCTACCACCCCTCTGGGCAATCTGGGTCAGGGTCTCACCACCCTCACTGTAAAAAATTCTCTTCCTTCTCTTCCAGTCTGAATCTCCCTTTTCCAATTCAAACCATCACCCCTTGCTCTGTCACAACAGGCCCTGAGAAAAAGTCTGCCCCCAGCTTTCTGATCTCCCCTTGAAGCACTGAAAGGTCACCAGAAGGTCTCCCTGGAGCCTTCTCTTCTCCAGGCTGAACCTGTGAGCCTGGCTTCACAGCAGAGAGCTTTCAGCCCTCCCAGCACTGCTGTGGCCTCCATGCTCCACCAGGTCCCTGTCTGTGCTGTGCTGAGGACTCCAGAGCTGGTCCCAGCACTGCAGGTGGAGTCTCAGCAGAGCACAGCAGAGGGGCAGAATCCCCTCCCTGCCCCTGCTGCCCACTCTGCTGGGGATCAGCCCAGGCCAGGCTGGGGCTGGGCTGGCAGCACTCAGTGCCAGCTCATGTCCAGCTCTGCACCCCCAAGTCCTTCTCCACAGGGCTGCTCTCCAGCCCTTCACCCCCACTCTGTGTTGCTATCAGGGATCCTGATCCACAGCCACCTTCCTGTTTTGAAGGAGGCAAGAGGAAGAAAACCACCTTCCAGGAACAGAACCTTTCCTATTGCCACTTGCACTATGCCTGTTGCTTGGGCACTGAGACACCTTGTCCTCAGCTGGGGAGCAACCCCATCCCGTGTCTGCTGCAGACAGGAGGATGCTGCACCTCTTTGGTGACCTCCTGACATGAAGCAGCAACTCCAGTTTGGTGTTTCCCCTTGCACTGCAGTGCTGTCACAGGTAAGGGGTGGCTGATGGGGGAGCAGGCAGGGAACATGCTCCCAGTGGTGGATCTGGGACGCCGGATCGCAAGGACAGCTCACACCCTCCAGATGATTTGCAAGGCAGGAAGGAAACAAAATGTGAGGGACTATTTTTCTCTGATGTAACCCTTGTTAGTGGATCTGCAGCTGGTAGTTAAGTGCTTCCTTTCCCTCCCTAAATATAGATGAAATGCTCAGCATGGAACAACTTCAATGCCTTTCACCCAACCTCTTGAGCCTCCTGCAAGCGCAGCCAGGACGCACGTGAAGCCTTCACATCCCAGCCAAGCCCCCACAGGTCAGACACGGCAAGGGGAAGGCTGATTTCCTCTTTGCTGGGAAGATTTCTTGGCTGATGGAGAGTGATGAGCACCTTTGGCCAGGTTACTATGTCCCCCAGGCTGCGCTTGGTTAGTGCAGGAGTGGCAGATCCAAGGCTCTCTGAGGTTAGGTGGGACACACCTCACCTCCTGGACCCATCAAGTCCTGAAGGCTTTCCCTTAGTGACAGGACAAGGGGGAACAGGCACAAACTTGAACATAAGAAGTTCCAGCTACACATGAGGAGGAACTTCTTCAATTTAAGGGTGATGGAACTTAAGGAGAAACTTGTTTACTTCAAGGGTGCTGGAGCAGGCTGCCCAGGAGAGGTGGTGGTGTCACCATCTCTGGTGACATTCTAAACCTGCCTGGACACGTTCCTGTGTGACCTTCTTTAGGTGAACCTGCCTTGGCTTGATAATCTCTGGAGGTCCCTTCCAGCCCCTACACCATTCTGTGATTCCCAGGCACCTCACCTGTAGCTGCAGAAAGACACTCAAAGACTCCAGGAACCCACTGCTGGCCAGCAGATAAAAAAAGGAGGGGGTGCAGGAAAAAACTTGAAAGCCTGATGATGGATTTTTAAGACACTGAGGTACCCCTGCAAACACAACAGCTCCTACCTAGGTATCACCTCCACTTCCTGAGAAAAGAAAATTACACCAGAACTACAAACTGGATTGAAGCCTGAGGAGGGCAGATTGAGACTGGAGATTAGGAAGAAATTCTTGACAGTGAGGATGGGGAGACACTGGAACAGGTTGCCCAGGGAGGTCATGGATAACCCCTCCCTGGAGGTGTTCAATGCTGGATTGGATGAGGTTTTGAGCAACCTGGGCTGGTGGAAGGTGTCCCTGCCCATGGCAGGGGGCTGGAACTGGATGATCTTTAAGCTCCCTTCCAGCCCAGACCTAACAATTTACAAAATTGTTGTTTCTTCCACCTAAAATCCATTTTTCTCCCTCAATCCCTGGACTTAAGAAGCTAACCCCTTATTCAGGAAGCAAGCAGGTGCCCATCACTCATCTCCAGAAACCAAGGAGCAGAGCCTACAAATGAGGTGCATCATTCCTCTGACACTTCCAGCCTCTTTCATACCAGCTGGCATTTCACTATTGCTGTTTGAAATCATCCACACGAGCATTGTTTGAGCACCCCCAAGCTCAGCCCTAGCAGGACACAGTGAAATAAATCACATTCCTTAACGATTTTTATGGCTGCCTTCCTGCAGCTCCTTAAACTTTTAAGACACCTTTTGATTTTGCAATTACTCACTGCAGTTTAATTGCTCCCAGAGCACAGGTTTTTCCTGCAAATAACACACCCTGACAAATTTTATCCTCCACTGGAGCCTGAAATTTAGAATTAACCAGAATAGAAAGAAATTTATTTTTTATTAGCTATTTTCAGTCCCCTGTATAGATTGTTTCCAAAAGACTCCTTCTGCTAATGGCTGTGGAAAGCAAAGCAGCTGTTGAATTCCTCCTGGGCCAGTATCAATCTATTCTTGTTACTAATGGTGTTGTTTAAATTATGAAGCAGTAAGTTAGGTGACAATCTGTTTCCTTTCTTTCCCTGGGCCCCTCACTTCCAATGGAGAAGGATATTTCTGCATGGATTTGCTCAGGCACCGTTGCCCATGGCAACAACCGAGGCTGAGAGTGTAAATAAAGCAACTTTCAGGTGAGTTCAATCAAAACTCAGGCTGGATGTTCTGCTTCTCTCTGCTCCTTTCCAGCTGTTCCCATGGAATCACAGAATTGTTTTGGTTGGAAGAGACCTCCAAGATTATTGAGTCCAACCTTCAACCCAACACCACCGTGGCCACTAAACCATGGCCCCAAGTGCCATGGCCACAGGTTTCTTGAACACCTCCAGGGATGGGGACTCCACCACCTCCCTGGGCAGCCTGTTCCAATCCCTGACCACTCTTGCAGCAAAGAAATGTTTCCTAATCTCCAAACTAAACCTCCCCTGGCACAATTTCAGGCCATTTCCTTTGTTCTATCACTCAATACAAGGGAGAAGAGTCCAACCCCTACCTGGCTCCAGCCTCCTTTTGGGGAGCTGTAGAGAGCAATGAGGTCTCCCCTCAGCCTTCTCATCTCCAGGCTAAACACAGAATGGTCTGGGCTGAAAGGGAGCTCCAAAGGTCATCCAGTCCAACCCCCTCTGCAGTAAGCAGGGACATCCTCAACTACATCAGGCTGCCCAGAGCTCTGTTCTCTCAGCTGCTCCTCACCAGCCCTGTTCTCCAGACTCTTCATCAGCTGTGTTGCCCTTCTTTGGACCTGCTCCAGCAAGAGGTCACAAAAGCAAGTGACAGTTTTGTAGCTGTGCAGAACTTTTCAACACAGACTCATCAGTTTCATTGCTGCTTAAAGTATTTTGAGGCTTTGGCAAGTGGTGATTTGAAAAGTGAGTGCTGCCACTCACCTCACGTGGCCAGCCCTGCACCACCACTCACTGGCAAGCAGCTCCCATTTCTGTGAGGGACATCAGAGTGCTCCTAACTTCAAACACAAGTGAGGAACATGCAAAGAGTATAATGAGCCCAATTAGCATAATGAGGAGCTGCTCCAGCAGTTGCTCAGCTAGCACAGTGTTCCAATGTTGATTATCTTTCTGGGAGGCTTTTCAGTGTGGGCAGAAGGGGCAGGAACATGGGATGGGGTTGCTCCCCAGCTGAGGACAAGGTGTCTCAGTGCCCAAGCAACAGCCATAGTGCAAGTGGCAGTAGGAAAGGTTCTGTTCCTGGAAGGTGGTTTTCTTCCTCTTGCCTCCTTCAAAACAGGAAGGTGGCTGTGGATCAGGATCCCTGATAGCAACACAGAGTGGGGGTGAAGGGCTGGAGAGCAGCCCTGTGGAGAAGGACTTGGGGGTGCAGAGCTGGACATGAGCTGGCACTGAGTGCTGCCAGCCCAGCCCCAGCCTGGCCTGGGCTGACCCCCAGCAGAGTGGGCAGCAGGGGCAGGGAGGGGATTCTGCCCCTCTGCTGAGACCTCCCCTGCAGTGCTGGGGCAGCTCTGGAGTCCTCAGCTCAGCACAGACAGGGACCTGGTGGAGCATGGCCAGAGGAGGCCACAGCAGTGCTGGGAGGGCTGAAAGCCCTCTGCTGTGAGGCCAGGCTGAGAGAGTTGTGGTTGTTCAGCCTGGAGAAGAGAAGGCTCCAGGGAGACCTTAGAGCATCCCTCCAGTATGTGAAAGGGGCTACAGGAGAGCTGGGGACAGTCTTTTAGCAAGGGCATAGAGTGACAGGACGAGGGAGAATGGCTTCAAAATGGAAGAAGCTGGATGAGATGAGACATTAAGAAGAATTTCTTCCCCAGGAGGGTGGTGAAGCACTGGAACAGGTTGCCCAGGGAAGCTGTGAAGACTCCAAGTCTAGCAATGCTCAAGGCCAGGTTGGAGGGGCCTTGAATAATCTGGTCTGGTGTGAAGTGTCCCTGCCCATGGCAGGGGTGTTGGAACTAGATGATCTTTGAGATCCCTCCCAACCTAAACCATTCTATGAATCCTTACCTAGCTGTATATATCACTGAAAACCATCAGGAAAACAAACAGAAACAAGAGAAACCAGCAGAGCCTTTCTCAAGAGGCAGAGAGGCTGACAAAGCACAGGAGGTGCTGCCCTGAGCTGTTAAATGCTTCTTGCCTGAGAGTTATCACAACCAGCTATGACCTGCAGCAGCTCCAGCAGGTGTTCCACAGCCCTCTCTGTAACACAAACTGTACCACTTATTTCCTCACAAAGCATCCAGCTAACCTGAGAGAGAAAATGTGTTGGAACAGAGCAATATTGCAGCACCTCCAAGGAGAAGATCATAGAACGGTTTGGGTTGGAGGGGACCTTAAAGATCAGCCAGCTCCAACCCCCCTTGCCATGGGCAGGGACACTCCCCACTAGCCCAGGGTTACTCAAGGCCTCATCCAGCCTGGCCTTGAACACCTCCAGGGAGGAGGCATCCACAACCTCCCTGGGCAGCCTGTTCTAGTGGCTCTCCACCCTCACTCTAAAGAACTTTTTCCTCATCTCCAGTCTCAATCTCTCCTCTTCCAGCTCAAAGCCACTGTCCCTTCTCCTGTCACTCCCAGCCCTTGCCAATAGGACCTCCCCAGCTCTCCTGTAGCCCCCTTCAAGTACTGGAAGGCTGCTTTAAGGTCTCTCTGGAGCCTTCCCTTCCCCAGGCTGAACAGCCCAAACTCTCTCAGCCTGTGCTCACAGGCCCTCTGATCATCTTTGTGGCCTCCTCCAGACCTGAATCATAGGTTGCGTTTGGCTGGAAGGGACTCTTGAAGCTCTTCTTGCCCAACCCCCCTGCAGGAAGCAGGGACATCCCCAACTAGATCAGGTTGCCCCAACTTGATGGTGACACCAAGTTTGGCACTGAGTGTCTCCAGGGATGGGACCTCCACCACCTCCCTGGGCAACCTGTTGCAGTGTTCCACCGCACTACCCTCGCTGTGAAGAGCTTCCTCCTGATGTCTAAATCCACCCTCACACCATTGTCCCTGGTGAGATGGCAAGGTGTGGTGGCTGGTAGCAGAGCCTGGGGGAGCCTCACCTTTTGCTGAGCTATGAGGAGGCAGTTGGAGTGCTCGTGCTCACAGGCGAGCTCGTAGCCGGGGCTGAGGTCAGCCAGCTCCTGGACGAAGCGCACCACCTCCTCGTGCCAGGGCACGTTGGCCATGGTCAGGTTGCTGGCTGAGCTTTCACCACAGTAGGTCACCCCCTGAGGAGAGACATGGAAAGCACTGCTGTTAGTTTAACCCTTCACAAGCTCTGGGCAGTGCTGGCACTGCAGCAAAGCCCGGCAGTCTGTTTCGTGCCCCCCGTGGAGAGTCACAAGAATCGTAGAGTGGTTGGAGGGAACCTCTGGAGATCCAGCCCAAGCCCACTGCCAGAGCACCATCACCCAGGGCAGGTCACACAGGAACACATCCAGGCAGGGCTTGAAAGTCTGCAGAGAAGGAGACTCCACAGCCTCTCTGGGCAGCCTGCTCCAGAAGAGCAGAATGGATTGTGCTGGAAGGGGCCTTGAAGATCATCCAGTTCCAACCCCCACCATGGGCAGGGACACCTCCCACCAGCCCAGCTTGCTCGAGGCCTCATCCAGCCTGGCCTTGAACACCTGCAGGGAAGAAGCATCCACAACCTCCCTGGGCAACCTGTTCCAGTGTCTCACCACCCTCACTGCAAAGAACTTCTTCCTAATCTCCATTCTAAATCTCTTCTCCTCAAGCTCCAATCCATTCCCCCTCCTCCTATCACTACAAGTCCTTGTCAAAAGTCCCTCCCCAGCTTTCTTGTAGGCCCTCTTCAGGTATTTTTGTTTTAATTAATCCAGCAAATACTGGGAAAAACTAAGAAAGCCCTTCTCTGCCTGCACCTCCTGGAGGGAGAGTGAAACCCCAGGCTTATACTGGAGCTGTAGAGAAGCTCTTGTTGTTTACCAATGAGCAGAAGTGACTTGATGACATTAAAAAGCAGCTTGTGCTATGCTGGTCAAAGGCCACCAGAACAACCTAGGAACTTCTCTAATCCTGCACAAAGAGTCCTCCCTGCTGCTTTGTGAAACACTGAGAGCTGAAGGATTCATCCCAAGGAGAACTCCACAGGGACATTGAGCCAACAACATGCACTTGAAGATCAGAAGGAAAAATCACATCCTGGGCTGCAGCAAAAGAAGAGTGGCCAGCAGATCCAGAGAGGGGATTCTGCCATTCTGCTCTGGGGAGGCTTCACCTGGAGTGCTGTGTCCAGCTCTAGAGTCCTCTACACAAAATGACATGGACCTGATGCAGAGAAGGGCCACAAAAATGATCAGAGGGCTGCAGCATCTCTCCTATGGGGACAGGCTGCAAGAGTTGGGGTGGTTCAGCCAGGAGAATAGAAGGCTCTGGGGAAACCTTAGAGCAGCCTTCCAGTACCTGAAGGAGGCTACAGGAGAGCTGGGGAGGGACTTTTGACAAGGACTTGTGGTGATTGATAGGACAAGAGCAAATGTTTTGAAACTAGAGCAGGGGAGATTTAGATTGAACGTTAGGAAGAAGTTCTTTACTCTGAGGGTGGTGAGACACTGGAACAGGTTGCCCAGGGAGGTAGCAGAGACTTCATCCCTGAAGACATTTAAGGTCAAGCTTGATGGGGCTCAGCAACCTGCTGGAGTTGAAAATGTCCCTGCTGACTGAAGGGGTTTGGACCAGATGACCTTTAGAGGTCTCTTCCAAAGCAGTGCACTGCATGACTCTACAGACTTTGAGGGATATTCAATAAGACTGATGGGCAGTGATTGCAGCTCTCCCACCCAGTGCTGCCTGCCAGCCAAAAGGCCACCACCATCACTCCTGGGCCCCCAAAGCCCCATCCCTCCTGCTCTCCCCTGGCTTGGCAGCAGCAAAGGTCACAGTGCTGACACCTTGTATCTGCAACCAAGAGGGAAAAAACTGCCAGTCCATGGGATGGGAAGTAACCAGACTGTGCAGGGTGAGGTGATGAGCACTGAGAGCATCTGTGAGGAGTGGCTGAGAGACCTGGGGTGGTTCAGCCTGGAGAAAAGGAGGCTGAGGGGAGACCTCACTGCTCGCTACAACTCCCTGGAGGGAGGCTGGAATGAGGTGGATGTTGGTCTCTTCTCCTTAGTAATGATAGGACAAGAGGAAATGGCCTCAAGTTGCCTCAGGGGAGATTTGTGCTGGACCTGAGGAACAATTTCTCATTCAAAAGGGTTGACAAGCCCTGGCCCAGGCTGCCCAGGGCAGTGGCAGAGTCCCCACCCCTGGTGGGATTCCAAAGCCTTGCAGATGTGGTGCTGAGGGACATGGTGTAGTGGTGACCTGGCAGTGCTGCATTAATGGTTGGACCTGATGATCTGAAAGGTCTCTTCCAACCAGAAGGACTCTCTGACTCTCTGAAGCAGAGGCTGCTTTCCCTGCTTACCACTGACTGATTCTGTCTGTTGTCTTTACAGCCACCCAGAACCCTGCTGCACTAACCCACCAAACCCTCTGGTGGGCTTCTCCCTGGGGAATAATCCATTTCTCAGACTGCTCAATCCTCCTGTCCTCAAGCCATTAAAGAGCAGCTCTTGCAAGACCCAGCTCTCTGCTTTCTCTTCTCAGTTTTCCCTGGACTTTCTCCAACAAGTCCACATCTTTCTTATGATGGGAACACCAGAACTGGATGCAAAGACTGAGAGAATTTGGATGTCAGGAGGATGGGAGCAGTTTTTTTTTCCCATGGTGCCCAGTGACAGGACAAGGTGGTAAAGGGCACAAACATGAACATTGAAAGTTCCATCTGAACATGAGGAGAAACATCTTTAAGGGTCATGGAGCCCTGGAGCAGGCTGCCCTGAGTGGTGGTGGAGTTTCCACCTCAAAACCTGCCTGGATGTGTTCCTCTGTGGCCTTCTTTAGGTGAACCTGCCTTGGCGGGGGGGGTTGGGCTTGATGATCCCCAGAGGTCCCTTCCAGCCCCTACCATTCCATGTCTGTGAACGAGCAGACAAGTCAGGAGAGTGCTAACCAGGGAGTACATTAATTTTTATTCTTTATTTTTAGCCCAGCTCTGAGAGGCTGTAAAAGGGTTGAAACCTCCTTACAGGAGAGCAGCCAACCATGCAAAGAATGGCAGAGGTATCTCCAAAGCTCAGCTGCACAGAGGCAGCTCCACACAGCAATGTTTTCCCCACGTTCATTACACAGATTATGGTTTGAACATCATGAAAAATGGATGACTAGAGGGGGGAGGGAAAGGGGAGAGGGGGAGAGGGAGAGAAAAACAAACCAACAGAAAAAAAAAAAAAAAAAGACATTTAAGGAGCTCCAACATGACTCATTCTTTTAATACACTTCAAAGATATCACTTACAAGCAAAAGAAAGCACAGAGGCAAATGGAATAAGAAAGGGCTGGGCTGGCTGATTAACTCCCAAGCACAAATCAATGAAAATCAGCTTAGCACACCCAGGGAAAGCAAGAGGAGCTCTCAGCTTCCCCAGCTTCTTAAACCTGAGGTGATGAACAGGGCTGATACACCTGGGAACATGTGAGCAGCTGATTGGGGTTGGCTGTGCTCAATTCTTCAGTGATATACCAAGAGAGTTATGAAGACATCAAGTGCTGGAAAAGGAAATCATCCTGTTGGACCCCCCTGAGCAATCACACCAGCATCACAGTCACAGAATGGCAGAGCTTGGAAGGGACCTCTGGAGATCATTGTATCCAACCCCCCTGCCAAGGCAGGTTTACCTAAAGAAGGTCCCACAGGAACACATCCAGGTGGGTTTTGAATGTCTCCAGAGATGAATCACAGAATTACTGAATGTTAGGGGTGGAAGAGACATCTAGAGATCATCCAGTCCAACCCCCCTGCCAGAGCAGGATCACCCAGGGCAGGTCACACAGGAACACATCCAGGCAGGCTTTGAATGTCTTCAGAGATGGAGAGTCCACAACTTCTCCAGGCAGCCTGTTCCACCAAAAAGAGCCTGGCACCTTCATCCTGACACCCACCCCTCATATTTACAGACATTGATAAGATCCCCTCTGTGGGCAGCCTGCCCCAGTGTTCTACCACCCTCAGTGTAAAAACATTTCTCCTTGGGTGGAGATGGAACTTCCTACGTTCAAGTTTGTGCCTGTTATGTCCTGCCCCATCACTGGGCACCACTGACAAAAGGCTGGCCCCGTCCTCCTGACACCCACCCTTAGGTATTGATCAGCATGGAGAAAATTCACAGAACCATGGAATGGGTTGGGTTGGAAGTGACCTTCAAGCTCATCCAGTTCCAACCCCCTGCCCATGGGCAGGGACACCTCCCACCAGCCCAGGCTGCTCAAGGCCTCATCCAACCCGGCCTTGAGCACCTCCAAGGAAGAAGCATCCACAACCTCCCTGGGCAACCTGTTCCAGTGGCTCCCCACCCTAATTTCTTCCTAATCTCCAGTCTAAACCTGCCCTCCTCAAGCTTCAATCCATTCCCCCTTGTCCTATCACTGCAGCCCCCCTCAGTCTTCTCCAGGCTAACCAGCCCCAAGTCCCTTGGCCTTTCTTCCTAAGAGAGATGTCCTGATTCCCTCACCATCTTCGTAGCCCTTCAACCATGCTGCCTCTTAATCATCTTTAATAAGGGAGCTTTTAGCATCCTAATGATGCCACACAGCTTTAGCCAAACACCTTGAAACTCAGAAGCCTGTTTGAAAAGCATCTCAGCTCCTCTTGCCTGTGCTGGTGGAAAGCCAGAGACACGGTGCTGGGCACACTCTGGACCTCTCTGCTGCTGTCACAGAGCTGAGCAGGCACAACAGTACTTAAGCAACACCTTGTGCCAAGATGATTCTTCCAACTGTATTTAAGCAACCTCTTGTGCCAGGATGATTCTGGCTGCAGCAAGGAGCAGGAGGAGCACTTGGAAGCTCCTGGCTGGAGATCCTGACAGCCAGCAACCGCTGCAGCCCACGGGGGTGAGGAGGGGAAGGTCCCTGGGGTGCTGAGTGTGACAGGGCTTTGTTTCTCCACTCTGAGCTTCCCAACTTAATTACTGAAACAAGAGCATTTTGCTTAACTCCTAGCCCACAAATTATAACTTTGCTTAATTGAGGCTGGTGTGAATTAAGGGAACAAAGCAGGAGCCGAGCTGCTGAGTGGCAGAGCTGCTGTTTAGACCCAAGAGAAAGAGAAAAAAGCCTCAAATGACACGTTGATAGATTGCACCCTCTGCAACAGAAACACTCCTGCTCTGAGGATCAGCCCTGCCCAAATTATAGACACAAGCTCTCAGGCACGTCTGCTCCTCGCTGGAGAGGATTTGGGCTCATGCCTTGGCTTTAATAATTGCTTTCAAGTGGATGTAATGAAGGACATGGGTTGATTGTGGCAGCTGAAGAGGGAAAGCAGGAATCAAAATGGTGACTCATGCAGCAGGACCCCACTAAGGACCACCAGCTCTCACAGAATCATAGCATTGTTTCAGTTGGAAAAGACCTCCAAGATCTTTGAGTCCAACCATGGCCATTAAACCACATCCTCAGGTGCCATCAACATACTCTGGGTGACCCTGCTCTAGCAGGGAGGTTGGACCAGGTGATCTTCAGAGGTCCCTAGCATTCTGTGATGCTGTCTGAACTTTGTGCCACTGTGACAGTGCCATTGTGGCATTAAAAGAGACTAAGCAATGAAGAGCACTGACGGGCATTTAACAACCACCACTGAGGCTTCCTTTGCTTGGGTTTGCTTTGGATGAAGGGATTGAGTCCATCATCAGTAAGTTTGCAGATGACACCAAGCTGGGGGCAGGTGTTGATCTGTTAGAGGGTAGGAGGGCTCTGCAGAGGGACCTTGACAGGCTGGACAGATGGGCAAAGGCCAACAGCATGAGATTTAACACATTTAGGTACCAGGTTCTACACACTGGCCACAACAACCCCATGCAGTGCTACAGGCTGGGGACAGAGTGGCTGGAAAGCAGCCAGGCAGAAAGAGACCTGGGGGTGCTGGGTGACAGGAGGCTGAACATGAGCCAGCAGTGTGCCCAGGTGGCAAAGAGGCAAATGGCATCCTGGCCTGGATCAGGAACAGTGTGGCCAGCAGGACAAGGGAGGTTATTCTGCCCTGTGCTCAGCTCTGGTCAGGCCACACCTTGAGCACTGTGTCCAGTTCTGGGCTCCTCAATTCAAGAAAGATGTTGAGGTGCTGGAAGGTGTCCAGAGAAGGGCAACAAAGCTGGGGAAGGGTCTGGAACACAAACCCTGTGAGGAGAGGCTGAGGGAGCTGGGGCTGTTTAGCCTGGAGGAGAGGAGGCTCAGGGCAGACCTCATTGCTGTCTACAACTACCTGAAGGGAGGTTGTAGCCAGGTGGGGGTTGGGCTCTTCTCCCAGGCAACAGTGACAGAACAAGAGGGGAGAGACTCAAGCTGCACCAGGGGAGGTTTGGGCTGGATGTTAGGAAGAAATTCTTCACAGAAAGAGATATTTGCCATTGGAATGTGCTGCCCAGAGAGGTGGTGGAGTCACCATCCCTGGAAGTGTTTAAAATCAGACTGGCTGAGGCACTCAGTGCCATGGGTTAGTTGATTAGATAGTGCTGGGTGATAGGTTGGACTGGATGATCTCAAAGGCCTTTTCCAACCTGGTTAGTTCTGTGATTCACCCAAAGGTAATCAAGGCTAATTTCCACTGGCTTAAACAAGAGAAGGGAGTCCCACACAGTTAGCACCACTGTAGAACACTCATGGAAATGAGAACAAGTATTAAGCCCTGCAAGAATCTAAATCTCTCTCCACTCCACCCCGTGAGGCTCTCTGGAGCAGCAGTGGATTAGCTGTGCTGGTTTGAAATGAACGTCACTTATCTCCAGTATTTAAGCAGCACATCCTGCTGAGATCAGCCTCAGCTTCTGGCAGATGCTTTGGAGCATCCTGGGATATCTCTTTGTTTGTTTGCTTTGAGCAGGAGCTGGACTTTGCCTTTTTAACCCATAGATTCATAGATTGGGTTGGGTTGGAAGGGATCTTAAAGTCATCCACCTGATGAATGATGGTTTAGGATTTAGGTTTCTTGAGGCCAGGGATTTAGGGAGGAAAAGGGGGGTTCAGTGGAAACAGCAAGTTCATAAATTCACAGAAAGGTTTGGGCTGGAAGGGAGCTTGAAGATCATCCAGTTCCAGTCCCCTGCCATGGGCAGGGACACCTCCCACTAGCCCAGGTTGCTCAAAGCTTCATCCAGCCTGGCCTGGACACCTGCAAGGAGGGGGCATCCACAACCTCCCTGGGCAACCTGTTCCAGTGCCTCACCTCCTTCACTGGAAAGAATTCCTTTCATGACTAGTGCTCACCTTTTGGAACATCACACTTGCTCCAAAGAGGCAAAGAAGAAAGGCAGCTGTGAAAAACATCCCATGGAAAATCTGTGAGCAAGGTCTTTTGTCCTGCTTTGGATCTATTTAAACATGACCCAGTGTCAAGCAAATCCCCTGGTCCAAGGAAAACAAAGAATAATAGAATCATTAAGGTTGGAAAAGACCTCTAAGATCATCAAACTTCTACCCAACGTTTCCATGACCATTAGATCATGTCCTGAAGTGCCACATCTACTCATGTTTTGAACCCCTCCAGGGATGGTGACTCCACCACCTCCCTGGGCAGCCTGTTCCAATGTCTGGCCACCTTTAAAAGAAAGTAAGTCTTCCTAACAGCCAACCTAAACCTCTGCTGGTGCAACCTGAAGCCATTTTCTCTTGTCCTGTCATTAGTTACTTGGGAGAAGAGGCCAACACCAGCCTTACTCCAACCTGCTTTCAGGTATGAGAGAGGTCTCCTCTCAGCCTCCTCATCTTCAGGCTAAGCAACCCCAGCTCCCTCAGCCTCTCCTCAAAAGACCTGCTCTCCAAACCCCTCACCAGCTTCACTGCCATCCCATCACAAGCCTTGGTGACTTTTCAAAGGGATGGAAATGCCACCTCAAGCCCAGATGTTGTGCCAGCAGAGGGTGGCACTGTTTGTTTCAGAGAGCTGCTAGCACCAGTTGGGCTCCTGCTGTGAACAGGCACTGCCAGCAACGCTGCTGTTGCTGCTGCTGCTGTGCTTCATACTCCAAGAACATGAACCTTGCTTTCCTGTCTTCAGAATGAAGACAAGAGGCCAGCACAGCTCCATTTAAAAGCTCAATTAAAGAGAAGGGAGAGTGTTCCAGAGCGTGCTGCTGAACCAGGAGAAGCAGCACCCTGATTGTTCTTTTGTGCTGCTGAAGCTGAGCAGGATGAGTGCCTTGTCTTGTACTCAGCTGCTTGCTCCTGTCTGCTGGGGTTTAGATGCTCTCAGCCTGGCTGGATGGTGCTGAGAGCTTGGGAAAATCATCCTCCCTCCACCAGACTGGAAATGAAGAACAAGCTGTAGAAGATATTCTTTGGACTCAGAGTAGGCAGAACACAAAGAAGTTGGGAAATGCTGTGCTGGGGTTTTTAATGAGCTGCAAGCAGGCAAGGGCAGACTTGCCCCATTGCTCCCTGCTTACGTAGCTTAGTGTGGGCAGCAGGGAGGCAGGGAGGGGACCCTGCCCCTCTGCTGTGCTCTGCTAAGACCCCACCTGCAGTGGTGGAGCAGCTCTGGAGTCCTTAGCACAGATAGGGATCTGTTGGAGGAGGGTCAGAAGAGGCCACAGAAGTGCTGGGAGGGTTGGAAGCCCTCTGCCATGAGGCCAGGCTGAGAGAGTTGGGATTGTTCAGCCTGGAGAAGAGAAGGCTCCAGGGAGACCTTCTGGTGGCCTTGCAGTGCTGAAAGGGGAGATCAGAAAGCTGGGGACAGACTTTTTCTCAGGGCCTCTTGTGACAGGACAAAGGGTGATGGTTTGAAACTAACAGAGGGAGATTCAGACTGGAGAGAAGGAAGAAATATTTGACTCTGAGGGTGGTGAGATCTTGGCCTAGGTTGTAGGGACACCTTCCACTAGACCAGGCTCTTCCAAGGCCTCATCCAACTACACCTCCAGGGAGGAGGCACCCACAACCTCCTTGGGCAACCTGTTCCAGGGTCTCACCACCCTCACTGTGAAGGATTTCTTTCATGGCTACAAAGCTGAATCCTTGCCCAGGCAAAGGAAAGAGCAGCTCTCTGCCTTGGAAGAGACAGATGTTTGCCCTGGAGAGCACCTGGGGGAATCCATGCTCAGAAACACTAATTAACCTACACCCAATTCATTTTACAAATGAAAGTTGCTGCACATGACAGAGCAGCCCAGGCAGCATGCAGGCTGCCAGCCTCATCCTCCACACTGCTCTGCACACTCATCTCTGCCCTCTTCATCTGCTGGAAGGGTCACCAGACCCTGCAACCTGGTGGCAAAGACATCAGGAGATGCAAGGTGGGAAGGACTCCATAGGAGCATTCCTCATGCTGGTTTTCACTCGAGGAATAGAACAGAGTCTGGTGCACTGCACATAAATGAGGTCTTTCCCCCCAAACCATGCTCAAAGTCTTGTTTTGTATGAGGCATCGACTTCAGCACATTGAGAGAGAAAGAGACCTCTCAGCACTGGTAACAGCAGAACCTCTGGGATTTGGTCCAGAAGGAAACTGCAGAAAATTCCAGATTTTTTCTTCAGAGGCAGTAAAGAGGGGCAAAGGAATGAGGAGGAGAAGGAGAGGAGCAAAGGAAGGAGGAGGAGAAGGGGGTCAAAGGAATGAGGAGCAGAAGGAGAGGAGCAAAGAAAGGAGGAGGAGAAGGGGGTCAAAGGAAGGAGGGGGAGAAGGGGGGCAAAGGAAGGAGGGGGAGAAGGGGGGCAAAGGAAGGAGGGGGAGAAGGGGGGCAAAGGAAGGAGGAGGAGAAGGGGGGCAAAGGAAGGAGGAGGAGAAGGGGGGCAAAGGAAGGAGGGGGAGAAGGGGGGGAAAGGAAGGAGGGGGAGAAGGGGGGCAAAGGAAGGAGGAGGAGAACCCAGAAGTAAGAGAACTGCAAGAACACAGCCCTGAGGTGAATGTGTTGGTCTTCAGAGGAGCTGCTGGATGAAAATGCTGGTAGTGCCTCTTTGCAGCCCACCTTGTACTGGGGCTTTTTCACATTCTCTGTATCCTAAACTGATTAACCCCAAGAGAAAGCACCTCCTGCCCTGCTGTATCTCACATGCTCTTCTTAGCAGCTCTCCCAGTCCCTAGGGTAATATTTCCCCCCTGTTTTGCACAGCCTAATACCACAGCAGTAAGGCAGCCATGATTACCTCCTTCCCCAGCAGAACTGTAGGCCAGGATGGGAAGAATAATACCAGGAACTACCACTGTGTCCTAGAATATTCTGTTTAAAATGCTGGTTGATGTAAAAGAAGGGACATCTGTTTACCACTCTTTGCTTTCCTGAGAAACACCAGAGGGTTGTGATGCTGTTGAGAAGAAATTGATGCTGGCTGGTACAAAGCCTGCTCTGCATGACACTAAAGACTACTCCAAATGTACACAGAAATCCATCCAAATGTACATCAGAAATCTGACTGCAGAACCTGAAAAGCAAGAGTTGAGTTCCAAATGCATCACTGGGTAGAGAAGAAAAGGCTCCAAAGAGACCTTAGAGCAGCCTTCCAGTACTTGAAGGGGGATACAGGAGAGCTGAGGAGAGACTTTTGACAAGGGCTTGTGATAGGATGAGGGTGAGTGGATTGAAGCTTGAGGAGGGCAGATTTAGACTGGAGATTAGGAAGAAATTCTTTAGAGTGAGGGTGGAGAGACACTGCAACAGGTTGCCCAGGGAGGCTGTGGATGCTTCCTCCCTGGAAGTGTTCAAGGCCATGCTGGATGAGGCCTTGAGCAACCTGTGCTGGTGGGAGGTGTCCCTGCCCATGGCAGGGGGGTTGGAACTGGATGATCTTGAAGGTCCCTTCCAACCCAAACTGATGATTCTGTGACCTTTGGAAGAATTGTGTCTATTGCTATTAAGGTTAAGAGGGAAGGAGGAGGGGGAAAAGTCAAATATTGATGGGAAAAAAAACCACAACAGCTTCATGCAGCTCACCTTGACCTCAATGAAGTCTGGTTTACCCAGGGCTATCAGGTCAGCATAGGCTTTGAGCTCATCCACATTCCAAGCTTTCACCAGGGTCAGCCTGTAGACCGTGCGCTGTTGCTGAAAGAAAGGAGAAGATGCCATCAGCAACATCCTGCCACAGGGAGGCTGCTCCAGCCCTGCACACAGCTTCCAAAAAAGGGACAAAAATTAAACCATTCATTCATTCCAATAACCCAGGAGCTAAACCAAACCAGACCCAAACCAGGAGTGACCTCACTTGTTCTTTCAGGAGAGCTACTCCACAGTACCTGTGAGCTGAGCTCCTTTTTTGCTCTTCCCTCTCTCTATCCCAGGCACTTTGCTTCTGCAGGAGCTGCAACTGAGTGGGAAAAGAACCAGGAAGTTTCTCTCTCTCTCTGATTTGCTTCCCCAGGCATAAAATCTCACCATTAGCTGCTAGACAGATATTTTTATTTCCTCCAGCTGGACCATTTGGCAGTGGTGAGTTTTGGACAGGACAATTGCCTTCCCCCTGTCTGCAAACCCTTCCAGCATGTTAGGAGCAGCAGCACAGAGGAAAGGCTCTCCCCTGGGCAGGCAGGCAGGCAGGCAGAACATCTCATTCAAGCATAAAGTGACAATGAAAACCACAACCAGAAACACTGAAAACATCCAGCTTATGACCCAGCCTGACACAGAGCATGGTGCAAACCACCAGGAACAAAGACAAGTAGCCACAGTGCTAATGACTACAGGAGCAGCTTCCACCCCTCATCACCCTCTGCAGCAGGGCAGCAGCCCTGCATGGCCCTGTCCTCTCCATCCTGCTGCAAGCACTGCAGCTCCCCACCACACCACTGCCTCTCCAAGAATGGTTTGGATTGGAAGAAACCCCAAAGACCATCCAGTTTCCATGCCCCTGCCATGGGCAGGGACACCTTCCACTAGTCCAGGTTGCTCCAGGCCCCATTGCTGCCCAGAGAGCCAAGCAGAGCCTGGGCTGCAGCAGGAGAAGTGTGGCCAGCAGGGCCAGGGAGGTGATTCTCCCCCTCTGCTCCACTCTGCTCAGACCACACCTGGAGTACTGCATCCAGTTCTGGAGCCTCTGTTACAAGAGGGATATGGACATGCTGGAAGGTGTCCAGAGAAGGGCACCAGGATGAGCAGAGGGCTGGAGCTGCTCTGCTATAAGGACAGACTGAGAGAGTGGGAGCTGTTCAGTCTGGAGAAGAGAAGGCTCTGAGGTGACCTTCTTGTGGCCTTCCAGGATCTGAAGGGGGCTCCAAGAAAGCTGGGGAGAGACTTTTTAGGCTCTCAGGTAGTGACAGGACTGGGGGGAATGGAATGAAGCTGGAAGTGGGGAGATTCAGACTGGATGTGAGGAAGAAGTTCTTCCCCATGAGAGAGGTGAGAGCCTGGAATGGGTTGTGCAGGGAGGTGGTTGAGGCCCCATCCCTGGAGGTGTTTGCAGCCAGGCTGGATGAGGCTGTGGCCAGCCTGCTGTAGTGTGAGGTGTCCCTGCCCATGGCAGGGGGTTGGAACTGGCTGAGCCTTGTGGTCCCTTCCAACCCTGACTGATTCTGTGATCCTATCTAACCTACCTTTGAACACTGCCAGGCTTGGAGCCTTCACAACTTCTCCAGGCAACCTGTTCCAGTGCCTCACCACCCTCATAGGGGAGAATTTCTTCCTAATGTCTAATCTAAACCCAGGTTCTTCCAGTTTGAAGCCACTACCCTTGGTCCTGTCACTCCATGCCTTTGTACAAAGCCCTTCTCCAGCTCTCCTGTAGCCCTTTTCAATGCTGGAAGACTGTTCTGAAGTCTTCTAGGAGCCTTCTCTTCCCCAGGCTGAGCAACTCTAATTGTCTCAGCCTGTCTTCACAGGAGAGGTGCTCCCTATGAGGAGAGGCTGAGGGAGCTGGGGATGTTTAGCCTGGAGAAGAGGAGGCTCAGGGCAGACCTCATTGCTGTCTACAACTACCTGAAGGGAGGTTGGAGCCAGGTGGGGGTTGGGCTCTTCTCCCAGGCACCCAGCAGCAGAAGGAGGGGACACAGTCTCAAGCTGTGCCAGGGGAGGTCTAGGCTGGATGTTAGGAGGAAGTTCTTCACAGAGAGAGATTTGCCATTGGGATGTGCTGCCCAGGGAGGTGGTGGAGTCACCATCCCTGGAGATGTTCAAGAGAAGCCTGGATGAGGCACTTAGTGCCATGGTCTGGTTGATTGTATAGGGCTGGGGGATAGGTTGGACTGGAGGATCTTGGAGTTCTCTTCCAACCTGGTTGATTCTATGATTCTATGATTCCACCCCCCTCCTGAGGATGCCCAGCCCTGACTGAGCTCTGTGCACAGTGGCAGAGAGCATTCTGAGAACTGCTTCCCTTGGGAGTTATTTTGATTTTCTCTCTAAGAGCTGCTCACATTACTGGTGACAAAAGGACTTCCACTACCAGTGGCAGCACTTGGCCAGGGAACAAACCCAGTCTCACTGCTTACATCTGCTTCTTCCCTTCTTTCCCTTCCCCCCCTTCATCTTCCCTTAATGTTTTCTTTCACTTATCCCTGGAATTTCTAGGTAAACAATCTTCCAGCACAATCACTTTCTGCATTAACTCCTTTTCCTTCCTTGGCACACTGGAGACTGCAAAACATGGCAAAAGCAGCAGTTCAGCCAGAGCAAAAGAGCAGCATGACAAATCCACAGTAACCCAAGAGCCCAGGGCTTGGGGTCAGGCTGTATCCCAGGGCTGGAATCAAATTTTCCAGCTCCAGCAAGCCCAGGCTCAGACTGAGGCTGAGCTAAGAGATTCTCCCTTCCCAGTGACTCATCACAAGCCCATGGCACAAGGTTGCCTGACCTGCAGTGCCATGTGTGAGCAGCAAACACATTATGCATTTTTCAAGCCAGAAAGAGAAGTTAACAAAGGAGATCTGCTGCTGACCTCAACCTGCCATCACTAAACCTCAGGCTGTTGCCCACTGTGATACCTCTGACAGCATCCACTGGCCAGGGGCAAAGCAGGGATGGACCCCAGGCTATTAAAAAGCTCAAGCTATTACTCCTCCCCAGATAAAACCAGTCCTTCCCAGTATCAACCCCCATCCAGCCATTTCCACTTCCTCAGAGCTTCTGACCTAGGTGCCACATAAGTGAATTTCAGCCCATTGGATAAAAATCAAACCATCCCTCACCTAAACCACATTTTTGTTTTCCACAGGGAAAAGAAAAACACTTTCTAAACCAGTCTGCTATGGAAGCATCCCAGACTGTTATCTAAAGCAAATCAAAAGCAGGAGCAGCAGCATCCTCCTGCTGGACACAGCCACCTCTGGGTCTTCAGAATACATGAGCACAGGGAACTAAATCCAAGGCAGGCAGAAGAGTCCCAAAGCACTCACTGCTGTCACCTCTCATCTTGGGAACCCAAAGCACGATGCAAAACAGGTCTGAGGAGATGCTGAGGGAACTGGGGGTGTTCAGCCTGCAGAAAAGAAGGCTCAGGGGAGACCTTTTCCCTCTCTACAACTCCCTGAAAGGAGGTGGGAGCCAAGTGAGGGTCAGTATCTTCTCCCCAGTAACAAGTAGTAGAACAAGAGGAAATGGCCTCAAGCTGTCCCAGGGGAGGTTTAGGTTGGGCATGAGAAGAAACTTCCTCACTGAAAGGGCTCTCAAAGACTGGCACAGGCTGCCCAGGGAGGTGGTTGAATCCCCATCCCTGGAGGTGTTTCAAAGAGGCAGAGCTGTGCTGCTGAGGGCCATGCTTGAGCACCAGCCTTGGTAGAGTCAGAGAATGGTTGGACTGGATGAGCTTCAAGGCCTTTTCTAACCAAAAGGATTCTGTGATTCTAAAATTCTCTGGGGGGTAAACACAAGCAAGGATTTGACACCAGCAAGGAGTCAGTGTCTTGAGAAAATAATTAGAGGCAGAGCTCCTGCTAATAGAAGTCTGTGGAGAGTAACTTGAAGGAATTATTGAGAGCACAATGATTAAAGGGCAAGTAGGACAGGAATTAAATAGTTGGCCTCTGCTTTACCCACAGCATTTCAGCTCCTATTTAAGAGCAAGAGACTCTTCCAAGGTGAATGGATTTAGAGAGAGAAAGGTTCAGGCCAAGAGACACCAGGCAAGGATCAAATCAACAGCTAATTAGAGGAGAGCAAAAACAATGAAGGGACTGATCCAAAAAAATAAACACATCATTTGCCACAGAAGAGGGGAAGAGGAGAGCAGAGAGAAAAGATCCAACAAGAGGCAACACTGCAATGCACACAGGGCTGTCAGTTGTCTGAAGTGATTAGAGAGCCAATTAATCCAGAGATGTCTCCCCAAAGGTCAGCTCTGAGTGGTAAACAAGTGCAGGCAGCATCAAGGAAACAATACATAAAAATCACCTTTTCATCTCAACCCCTGCCAACACAGGCTGCTGATCCAGACCCACTCCTCAGACTGGGAGCTTGGGTCCCCAGTGCACTCAGAATGGGGAGGCCACCATGGAGTGAAGCCTTCGGGGACATTTCTTTGTCTTCTTGGTGGTGGTGTTTGGTTTTAATTTTATTTTGGTGTGGTTTTGAGCTAAAATGAAGAGCAAAAATGAAAATTTCTGGATGAATAGAAAATGCAGGCTGGGAATGAGCAAAGCAAGTGGGAGAGTGCACTGTGTTAGACCCAGCCTGGGCAGCAGCATCACCAGTGCTGGGTGAAGGGTCTGCAGTGGTGAGGGATCTAAGCAAGAGAAGAAGAAAATCTCAGCTTTAACACAGAGAAATAAAATAGAGAAAAGCCATTTGTGAGATGAAAGTCTGAGAAACTGCACTTGATCTGAGCTGGGGCTGCTCAGTCTGGAGAAGAGAATGCTCCAGGGAGACCTTAGAGCAGCCTTCCAGTACCTGAAGGGGGCTCCAGGAGAGCTGGGGAGGGACTTTTGACAAGGGCTTGGAGTGACAGGATGAAAGGAAAAATGGCTTTGAGCTGGGAGAGGGGAGAGTGAGACTGGAAGATTAGGAAGAAATCCTTGACAGTGAGGGTGGGGAGACACTGGAACAGGTTGTCCAGGGAAGTTGTGGATGCTCCCTCCCTGGGGATGTTCAAGGCTGGGTTGGATGAGGCCTTGAGCAACCTGGGCTTGTGGAGATGTCCCTGCCCATGGCAGGGGGTTGGGACTGGATGACCTTTGAGGTCCCTTCCAGCCCAACCCATTCTATGAATCTATGAATTCAGACAGCAGATATCTGCTGCTTGGGTGAGGTGGACAGGACACACAGACAGGTCTAGACATACAGATCAGGACAGACATACAGGTAATGCTGCAGAGACTGAAATCTCATTTTTAACACTCCTCAACACACATCCCAGCTCATTTTAAAAGCCTTAACTTTCAAGTCCAAGCACTTCATAAAATCACAACTGCTCCAAGTGCATTCAAAGGGCTTCTTTCCCCCCCTGAGGGCAGCACTAACTGACAAGTAATAACTGCAGCCTGGCTGTATGATCCATCACTCCAATAGCTCAACTATCACCAGACCTGCACTAACTAATCACCACTGGTGGTGAAAGGAGCAGGGAAAGAAACTCAAACACTGCCAAAGGGATACAGGGGGGGAAAAAAGGTAGAAAACAACAGAAATTAATATCGAGACTGAAGAAATTTCTTTCCAGAGGGCAACATCTCTCAAGAGAGAGAGAAAAAAAAAAAGCCACTTTTAAAAGAGTGGTAGAAGAGACAGATCAAAATGACTAAAGGTCTAATAGCAGAAAATGTTCTCCACCAGTAATCCTTGCAGGCTGCCAGCAGTACAAACACACAATCTTGTTTTATTAGTGAGTTATTTGTGTTTGGTTGTACAATAGGGCCCCAGGAGATCCTCCTAAAGCACTGCAAAACAAGAAATGAGAGCTTAAGCCTTGAGAATTTAATGATCTAAACTATCAGGATATCAAACCAGCCTGCAGTGCTTTAGGTGCTGTGTTTCCAGGAAAGAAAAAGCAGTTCCTTCACTTCAGACAGCCATCAGGAGAGCATCAGTGGAGAGAAGAGAAAGTTAACACAACGAGCCTTTCAGAAGGGGGAAGCTGAGGGTGTGGAACCACTTCCATTTTACACCAAAAAGCTTCTTTATGCAGCCTGTTAGGAAGGGGGAGCTCTGGGTTCCTGCATGTCCACCAGACAGATGGCAAAGGAAACAAGAGATGGGGAAGAAGCCAAGAGAACAGGGCCCTGTGAATAAATACCTGGTGGGGGAGGAAACACGAGGAGCCAGATTCTTCCCAACAATGCCCAGGAAAAGGATAAGGCACAATGGGAAAAGTCACCCCTAATGGGGACCCACAAATGCCAAACAACAGAGGCCAGCTCAGCATTCTGCTCCCCAAACACCTGAGAACTAAGACCTGAAAACCAAGGAATGAAGACTCAATCTAAGGGGCAAAAGCAGCACTTGCCCCTTAGGCAACGCCTGCTAAAATTTTTCCAAGCTCCCTGCTGGAGCTGCCAACCTCCCAAGGTACCTGCACTGCCTGGAGACCTCCCCAGCTGCTCTGGGTATGCTGAGCCCAGCCTGAGCCCAGCACTGATATTCCTGCCTGCTTCCAAGACACACAGTGGCTTAAGTTGGAAGGGACCTGAGAGATCATCTACTCCAACCTCCCTGCCATGGGCAGAGACATCTCTCAACTAGACTTGGTTGCTCAAGGTCTCATCCAGCCTGGCCTTGAACACCTCCAGGGAGGGAGCATCCACAACTTCCCTGGGCAACCTGTTCCAGTGTCTCACCACCATGGTACTGAAGAACTTCTTCCTAAACTCCAGTCTAACCCTGCTCTCACTCAGCTTCAAATCATTCCCCCTTGTCCTGTCTCTAGACACCCTCATGAAAAGTCCCTCTCCAGCCTTCCTGCAGGATCCCTTCAGGTACTGGAAGGCAGCTCTGAGGTTCCCTTTCCTTTGAAAGCATTCTACAAGTTTCTTAGTCCTAGACCATCTGCAAAGGAACACTTTCTGCATCCACAGGCTTTGCAGATGGCCAAATCTTCAGGACAAAGCACTGAACACCCCTCCAAGCAAGCCTGAGCCCCTGAGGTGGAGCTGCTGTCCCAGAAGGTGTTAGCAGAAGATTCAGATGTCAGTTTGACAAAGTGCTCCCTCTCGCTTCAATAACCAAGAGGGATTGGAGCTGTTTGCTTTCTTTTAATCACTTCTTTTTAATTCCCTCCTCCTCAACATTCATCTTTTCCTACCTCAAATATAATCACTCTTCATGAAACATCCCAGGTCTAATCTCAGGAGGAAGAGGGAAGGGTGAAGATGTCAATTGTGCTGCAAAGAGAAGGTTTCTGCACTGATACAAGCCTGGCTGGGGCAGGGGGACATCTCCTGCTAAAGCAGGGAGGCAGCAGGAACAGCATGGAGAAGGCTGGGAAAGGGACTAAAGAGCAGACAAACCTCCTCCTCCATGCACAGAGGTCCTACAAGAGATTACAAGATCCTACAGGACCCACAAGGTCCCACATTTCAATGTCTGAAAGGGACCTAGAGGAAGGCTGGGGAGGGACTGTTCAGAAGGGCCTGTGGGGATAGGATGGGAAGCAATGGTCTGAAACTGGAGCAGGGGAGATTTAGGTTGGAGGAGGAAGTTCTGCACAATCATAGAATCATAGAATCAGTCAGGGCTGGAAGGGACCACAAGGATCAGCCAGTTCCAACCCCCCTGCCATGGGCAGGGACACCTCACACTACAGCAGGCTGGCCACAGCCTCATCCAGCCTGGCTGCAAACACCTCCAGGGATGGAGCCTCAACCACCTCCCTGCACAACCCATTCCAGGCTCTCACCACTCTCATGGGGAAGAACTTCTTCCTCACATCCAGTCTGAATCTCCCCACTTCCAGCTTTATTCCATTCCCCCCAGTCCTGTCACTACCTGAGAGCCTAAAAAGTCCCTCCCCAGCTTTCTTGTAGCCCCCTTCAGATCCTGGAAGGCCACAAGAAGGTCACCTCAGAGCCTTCTCTTCTCCAGACTGAACAGCCCCAACTCTCTCAGTCTGTCCTCACAGCAGAGCAGCTCCAGCCCTCTGCTCATCCTGGTGGCCCTTCTCTGGACACCTTCCAGCACCTCCAGATCCCTCTTGTAACAGAGGCTCCAGAACTGGATGCAGTACTCCAGGTGTGGTCTCAGCAGAGCTGAGCAGAGGGGGAGAATCACCTCCCTTGCCCTGCTGGCCACACTTCTCCTGCTGCAGCCCAGGCTCTGCTTGGCTCTCTGGGCTGCAAGTGCTCACTGCTGGCTCCTGTTGAGCTTCTCACCCCCCAGCACCCCCAAGTCCCTCTCCTCAGGGCTGCTCTCCAGCCAGTCCCTGCCCAGCCTGGATTTGTGCTTGGAAGTGCTGAAACACTGGAATGGGTTGCCCTGGGACATGGTTGAGGCCCTATCCCTGAAGACATTCAAGATCAAACTTGATGTGGCCCTGGGCATCCTGATCTAGTTGGAGATGTCCTGCTGCCTGCAGGGGGGTTGGCCAAAATGACCTTTGGGGGTCTCCTCCAACCCAATGCAATCTGTGAAAAGATCCATGGCTTAGATTGTGGCAGTGGAACTTGCACTTTTGAGAAAGCAGAATGACAGTGTCCTACTCCTTGGAAGGAAGCACAATAGTGTTGGGCAAACTGTTGGACTTGATCTTGGAGGTCTCTTCCAACCAGAACAACTCTGTGATTCTAAGAACCCTCAGATTTTCCTTCCTACACCTTCAGATCCATGACTGGACTCAATCTCAAAGGTCTCTTCCAACCAAGGTGATCCTATGATCTATAAATCTGACCACTCCCCTGCCTTCCTCAGGTATAAAATCATTTTATGGTTCAAATTTGGCATTTCATTCACAAATTCCTCTGTGTAACTCCCTCTTTTTGCAGCTAATGAATCTCAAGTAACACAACAGAAACACTGCACTGCTTCAGTGGAGAAAGCACCCCTGGGGGAGAAGAAATTGCAGTGCAGACTCCAAACAAAAACTGCTCCTTCTGTCACACAGCTTCACAGATCTTTTGCAGGTATCAGATGATGAGCAGGAAGCAACTTCAAGAGCCAGCTTCTTGGAATCACAGAATTGTTTTGGTTGGAAGAGACCTCTAAGATCACCAAGCCCAACTGTCAACACAAATCCACTATGGCCACTAAACCACATCCCACAGTGCCATGTTCACACATTTCTTGGACACCTCCAGGGATGGGGACTCCACCACCTCCCTAGGCAGCCTGTTCCAACACCTGAACACTCTTGCAGGAAAAATATTTTCCCTAATCTCCAACCTAAACTTCCCCTGGCACAATTCCAGGCCATTTCCTCTCATCCTATCACCTGATGCCAGGGAGAAGAGACCAACCCCCACCTGCCTCTGGCTCCAACCTCCTTTCAAAGAGTACTAGAGAGCAAGGAGGTCTCCCCTCAGCCTCCTCTTCTCCAGACTGGTTGGAATGGACCTCTGGAGATTATCCAGTCCAACCCCCTGCCAGAGCAGGTTGCACAGGATGGTACCCAGGCAGGCTTTGAATGAGTCCAGAGATGGAGACACCACCTTTTCATTAGTATTCCTTAGTCCCTTCAAGGAAAAGGAAATTAAGGAAAAACTCATTTACTTTAAGGGTGCTGAAGCCCTGGAGCAGGCTGCCCAGAGAGGTTGTGGTGTCTCCCTCTCTGGAGACTTTCAAAACCCACCTGGATGCATTCCTGTGCAACATGATCTAGGTGAACTTGCTTCAGCAGGGAGGAAGGACTAGATGATGTCCAGAGGTCCCTTCCAACCCCTACCATTCTGTGAAAGGCCCCACTTGCAAACTGACTTTGTGACATGTTTTCAGAGCTTCCTAGCTGGCAAGGATCTGCTCTGATCACATCAGAAAACAGCCTGAAAACTGAGAAGCATCCTGCAGGCCTCTTGGCAGGCTCCTTGCCCTCATGCAGCAGCAGTAGGTGAGTTGCCCTTCCTGAGCATGAGTCCCCTGTGAAGGAGAAGCCATATCCTCTCCAAAGGCTGGATTCAGTTCCTTTGTTTGGGTTATACAACTCCTCACCAAGTCAGCCAGTCCTGAATAAAGATATCAAAGCAATTTTCACACTTGGAAATTGCTTGTCACAGGGATGTGATCAGAAACAAGCCCCAAGCCTGCAGCCAAGCAGCTCCTCACCACAGTCAATAACACATCTTTATGCATGAAACCCCAGCAAGGAGGAGAGATCCAAAGGAAAAGGAAAACTCAGATGCCAACACCTCCCCAAATTTCACAGCCTTCCAGACTCTTCAGTTCAGCCTGGAGACAGAGTTTCAGTTAGAGGACTGGAGACAGACCTGCTGGGGTGGGTCCAGGGGAAGGTCACAAAGATGATCAGAGGGGTGGAGCACCTCTGCTGTGGGGACAGGCTGGGAGAGTTGGGGTTGTTCAGCTTGGAAAAGAGGAGACTCCAGGAACACCTTAGAGCTGCATTTCAATAGCCAAAGGGAACCTACAGGAAGGCTGAGGAGGGGGGAGGGGCTGTTTAAAGGGCCTGTGGTGACAGGGTGAGGGGTAGTGGTTTGAAACTGGAGCAGGGGAGATTCAGGTTGGACATCAGGAGGAAGTTCTGCACAGTGAGGGTGGTGAAACACTGGAACAGGTTGCTCAGGGAGGTGGCTGAGGCTCTGTCCCTGGAGATATTCAGGATCAGACTCAGTGTGGCACTGGGCAGCCTGCTCTAGTTGGAAGTGTCCCTGTTGACTGTAGGGGGGTTGGATAAGATGACCTCTGAGGGTCCCTTCCACCCTGATGCAATCTGTGAATCACTTCTGCCTCTCCCCATTTAGTCTGGCTGAGCCCCCAGGCTCCCAGCAGCTCTGCAGATGAGCTGTAGCACCCTACACACTCCAAGAGAACGTCAGGGACAGACTCAATGCCCTTGAAAGGATGGCAGATTAATCTTTTCTTTTGGCAGCCAGGACCCTCCCCTAGAATAAAGAGCTCATCACCTCTTTTGGGCTCATCTATCACTACACAGCCAGCCCTGGACACAAGCACTGGAGAGATGATGTGCTCCTACAAGTCACATTGCAAACACCTCAGAGCACTTTGTTGAGCAGATTTGCCCAGCAGAGAGGTTTGGTTGGGTTTTTTTGTGTTTGTTTTTTTTTTTTTTTTTTTCTCCAAAGATGGACTCAGCACAGAGCACAAAAGCTTTCAGCTTCCTTTCTTCAGGTTAATAGAGTGCAAAAAAACCTGAACGGGTTCTGCTGCGTAGGTATCTACTGAAAACAGAGACTGTGCAGGCATTAGCTATTAATACTCCAGTTTAGAGCAAGTTGAGGCTTTGTCTTCATTGCTAAAAAAGGTGCCTATTACCACAGGATAATTAAGACATTAGCTACTCTGCTGTAAAAGCTGAGCAAAGCTCAGAACTTTGATTTTCCTGCCAAGAAAGTGAGGGTGCTCGACTCCAGCGATCAGCTGCACAGCAGCACCAAAGCCCTGGGGGCTTCACCCAGCACCTAATACATATTAGGAAAAAATTCTCTGCTGAAAGTGGTCAGGCATTAGAACAGGCTGCCCAGGGAGGTGGTGGAGTCACCATCCCTGGAGGCATCCAAAAACAATTGTGGACATGGCACCTGGGGAGATGGTTGAGTGTGCATGGTGGTGTTGGCCTGATGGTTGGATTGATGACCTTGGAGGTCTCTTGCAGCTGGAACAGTTCTCTGATTCCATGACTCCATTCCACTGGAACAGGTTGCTCATGGAGGTTGTGGATGTCCCCTGCCTGGAGATGTTCAAGGCCAGGCTGGATGAGGCCTTCAGCAGCCTGGTCTTAGTGGAAGGTGTCCCTGCCCACAGATGATCTTTAAGGTCCCTTCCAACCCAGCCCACTCTACAAATCTTTGTCAAGGAATCAGGTAACAAAGGCAATCACAAGGTGCCTGTGAACAAATGGTGAGGGACTCACCCTACATCTCACCCCCCACACCTGGCTCCCAAGTGAATCCCCTTAGACAAAGGCCAAAGAGTAAAAGAGATTCTTTGTTCTAATACAGTCATGGAAGAAACAAAATTCTCTCTAGAAGATATAAGTAGTCTGAAGTGCCACATGAACTTTCTTCTTCTTCTAAGAGCCTTGAATGGAAGATGAAAAAAAACCAACAAACTATCATGAGTAGTAATGATGAACTCATGAAAAGTTGGAATTTTGGGGTGCTCCAGTTTGAAGACAGAAATCAGTCTTTTAAAAGGCAAAAATCACAGAGAGCATGAGACTGTATCACACAAAATCAGTTTATGGAATCACAGAATGGTTTGGGAAAAGACCCTTTAAGATCATCCAGCCCAACCTCTGCCTCTCCCAAGCCTGGTGCTAACCCACGGCCTTCAGCATCTCTGGATTAATTGGCTCTCTAATCACTTCAGACAACTGACAGCCCTGTGTGCATTGCAGTGTTGCCTCTTGTTGGATCTTTTCTCTCTGCTGTCCTCTTCCCCTCTTCTGTGGCAAATGATGTGTTTATATTTTTGGATCAGTCCCTTCATTGTTTTTGCTCTCCTCTAATTAGTGTTGATTTGATCCTTGCCTGGTGTCTCTTGGCCTGAACCTTTCTCTCTCTAAATCCATTCACCTTGGAAGAGTCTCTTGCTCTTAAATAGGAGCTGAAATGCTGTGGGTAAAGCAGAGGCCAACTATTTAATTCCTGTCCTACTTGCCCTTTAATCATTGTGCTCTCAATAATTCCTTCAAGTTACTCTCCACAGACTTCTATTAGCAGGAGCTCTGCCTCTAATTATTTTCTCAAGACACTGACTCCTTGCTGGTGTCAAATCCTTGCTTGTGTTTATCCCCCAGAGAATTTTAGAATCACAGAATCCTTTTGGTTAGAAAAGGCCTTGAAGCTCATCCAGTCCAACCATTCCCAAACTCTACCAAGGCTGGTGCTCAAGCATGGCCCTCAGCAGCACAGCTCTGCCTCTTTGAAACACCTCCAGGGATGGGGACTCAACCACCTCCCTGGGCAGCCTGTGCCAGTCTTTGAGAACCATTTCAGCGAGGAAGTTTCTTCTCATGCCCAACCTAAACCTCCCCTGGGACAACTTGAGGCCATTTCTGATCATCCTATCACTTGTTACTAGGGAGAAGAGACCAAGCCCCACCTGGCTCCAGTCCCCTTTCACAGGTAGTTGTGGAGATCAACATCTCCCCTGAGCCTTCTTTTCTGCAGGCTGAACAACCCCCCAGTTCCCTCAGTTTGTACTGACCACCTTTGAAATTCAGCCTCAAAATAAGAGAGAAGCTCCTGGAATGAGAGAAGAAGAAAGAAGCTCCTGGTGAGCACATCAGAACTCCTTGCCAAGGCAGAATTTCAAATCAAAAAAGCCCTGTGAGCAGCCCTGCTGATGCACAAAGGAGAAGAATAAGTGATCCAGCCTGGAAAGCAGGGAGAAAATAAATCTAATTTCATTATCTTACCTTCCTAAACTAGCATCCTAAGTCACATTCTCCTCCACAATCCTCACCACCTGTTGCTTGTAATCTGCTTTATTGCTTCATGCTTCAGTAGAAATTAATCACTTTTAGTTCAAAATCTCTAGAAATAAAACAAAAGTGCAGCAGCAGCAGCAGCTTTGTTCTGAGACCTAAAAATATGAAGCAAACCCAGAACCAGGACTGCTTCCTTCTCCATTCCCAGGGATTCATTTTTAATACACTTAACTCTTGTAAATCAGCAGCAAAGGTTTTTGCCAGCGATTGTTCATTTCTTGTCAATATTTCTAGGGCACTTTCAAGGAATTATCATGAAAAATTTATACCAAGGGGAGGGAAGAAAAAAAAAAAAAAAAAAAAGGAGGGCCAGCACAATTGTGACTCAAAATAGAAGAACAGCATTGAACCAGATCATTCCAAACCATCAATAAAAACCTGCTGGGAACCAGACCACACAGCCTGATGGTATTTCATTTCCTGGGGAAACTGAGTGTGTTTAACACCACCCAGCAGGAGCCTGAGTAGTGCTCCCACCAAGGCCTGTGCTGAAGAGGCATCACAACCCCAACCTAGGCTCAAATCTGAGCAGAGATTGAACTCATGGAATTAAAAAAGCCCTTTCACCAAGATAAAAGAAAAAGTCTTCAGCAAGGCTCCAAGTTTGTGCCCAGGTCCTACTGACTTTGAAAGGACTCAAACCAGAAGCTTGACAGGAGATGCTCTTATGAAGGCTCCCAAATATAGGTGAGGTCAGGACCTCTCCTGCACAAGCATCTTCCACTGATGCACAGCAGCAGTCCCTGGGGTCAGAGCAGCAGCTGCTGCAGCAGCAGGGACCTGCCATGCAGGCACTGAGTGACAAGCACTTTGGCCAGCTCCAGCTGCTGCTCTTCAACACAAAGTGAGGATGAGCCCAGGAGCTTGGCCAGCAGCTGACCTGCTCAGCCACCTTGGCTCCATCCCATCTGCAAAATAAACTCTTCACCAGAGAGGTGCAAAATGCAGGAGAGTCACTGCTTTGAGCTGACCACAAAAGTGACTTCCCTTCTAGCTCAGCAGGCAACCTGATTGGGTTGGAGACGTCCCTGCTGGCTGCAGGGGGTTGGACAAGATGACCTTTGAGGGTCCCTTCTCCCCTGAAGAGGTTTCTGGAGAGGAGGAAAGGTTACCAGTTCACTCTTATCATGCCGTTTTCTAACAAGGGAACAGGATGCCCAGGGATGTGCAGGCCTAACCTCAGGAGGAAGAGGGAAAGGTGAAGGTATCAATTGTGCTGCAAAGAGAAGGTTTCTGCACTGATACAAGCCTGGCTGGGGCAGGGGGACATCTCCCTTCTCCAGCTAAAGCAGGGAGGCCGCAGGAACAGCATGGAGAAGGCTGGAACAAGGACTAAAGAGCAGACAAACCTCCTCCTCCATGCACAGAGGTCCTACAAGAGATTACAAGACCCTACAGGACCCACAAGGTCCCACATTTCAATGACTGAAAGGGACCTACAGGAAGGGGAGGGACTGTTTAGAAGGGCCTGTGGTAACAGGGTCTTTGAGTCTTAGAATCATAGACTCATGTAATTGTTAGGGTTGGAAGGGACCTCAAGGCACAGCCAGGTCCAACCCCCCTGCCATGGGCAGGGACACCTCACACCACAGCAGGTTGCTCACAGCCATATCCAGCCTGGCCTTCAACACCTCCAGGGATGAGGCTTCCATCACCTCCCTGGGCAACCTGTGCCAGTGTCTCACCACCCTCATGGTGTGAAAGTTGTTCCTAACATCTAAGCTGAATCTACCCACTTCTAGTTTTGCTCCATTCCTCCCAGTCCTATTGCTACCTAACACCCTAAAAAGTCCCTCCCCAGCTTTCTTGGAGCCCCCTTCAGATACTGGAAGGCCACAAGAAGGTCACCTCGGAGCCTTCTCTTCTCCAGACTGAACAACCCCAACTCTCTCACAGTCTGCCTCCATAGGTGAGGAGCTCCAGCCCTCTGCTCATCTTCATGGCCCTTCTCTGGACACCTTCCAGCACCTCCAGATCCTTCTTGTAACAGAGGCTCCAGAACTGGATCCAGTACTCCAGGTGGGGTCTCAGCAGAGCTGAGCAGAGGGGGAGAATCACCTCCCTTGACCTGCTGGCCACACTTCTCCTGATGCAGCCCAGGCTCTGCTTGGCTCTCTGGGCTGCAAGTGCTCACTGCTGGCTCCTGTTGAGCTTCTCATCCCCCAGCACCCCCAAGTCCCTTTCTTCAAGGCTGCGTTCCAGCCAGTCCCTGCCCAGCCTGGATTTGTGCTTGGGATTGCCTCGACCCAGCTGCAGGACCTTGCACTTGGTCTTGTTGCACCTCATGAGGTTGTCATGGCCTCACCTCTCCAGCCTGTCCAGGTCCCTCTGGATGGATCCCTTCCCTCCAGCCTGTCTGCTGCACCACACAGCTTGGTGTCAGCAGCAAACTTGCTGAGGGTGCACTCAATGCCTCTGTCCATGGCACCAACAAAGATGTTGAACAAGCCTGGTCCCAGGACTGATCCCTGAGGGACTCCACTTGCCACTGGCCTCCCCTGGAACATGGACCATTGACAGCCACTCCTTGGGTGCTGCCATCAGGCCAGTTCTTTATCCAGAGAATAGTCCATCCATCAAACCCAGACTGCACCAGGATGAGGAGCAATAGTTAGAAAGTGGAGCAGGGGAGATCTAGGTTAGACATCACAACGAAGCTCTGCAGAATGAAAGTGGAAAAAACCCTGGAACAGGTTGTCCAGGGATGTGGTTGAGGCCCCATCCCTGGAGACATTCAAAGTCAAAAATTGATGAGGCTCTGAGCCATCTGACCTAGTTGGAGGTGTCCCTGCTGACTGCAGGGGCCTGGACAAGGTGACTTGTGAGGGCCCCTTCTGACCTGATGCATTCTGTGGCTCTGAGAGGGTTTCCTCTTACAGCAAAGAAGCCTCAATGAAGGGAGGTGGTTTATTTTCACCCTCCCATTTAAATCTCATTTTTAACACTCCTCAACACACATCCCAGCTCATTTTAAAAGCCTTAACTTTCAAGTCCAAGCACCTCATAAAACTACAACTGCTCCAAGTGCATTCAAAGGGCTTTCCCCACTCCTCTCAGGGCAGCACTAACTGACAAGTAACAACTGCAGCCTGGCTGTATGATCCATCACTCCAATAGCTCAACTGTCACCAGACCTGCCCTAACTAATCACCACTGGTGGTGAAAGGAGCAGGGAAAGAAACTCACAGTCTCACAGTGGAAGGGACCTCAAGAGATCATCAGGTCCAACCCCCCTGCCAGAGCAGCATCACCCAGGGGAGTCTGCACAGGAATGCATCCAGGTGGGTTTGGAAAGGCTCCAGAGAAGGAGACTCCACAACTCCCCTGGGCAGCCTGCTCCAGGGCTCTGTCACCCTCACTGGAAAGAAGTTTCTCCTCATGTTGAGCTGAAATCTTCTATCTTCAAGTTTGAACCCATTGTTCTTTGGCTTATCACTGTGAACCACCCAACAGAGCCTGGCCCCCTCCACTTGACCCCCACCCCTCAGCTATTGAGAGACATTGATCAGATCCCCTCTCAGCCTTCTCTTCTCCAGACTAAACAGCCCCAGGGCTCTCAGTCTCTCTTCACAGGGAGATGCTCAAGTCCCCTAAGCATCCTCCTGGCTCTCCCTTGGACTCTCTCCAGCAGGTCTCTGTCTCTCTTGAACTGGGGAGCCCCAAACTGGACACAGGATTGTAGCTGTGGTCTCAGCAGTGCAGAGTAGTGAACACTGCCACAGGGATACGAGGAAAGAGGAAGGGGAGGGGGGTGGGGGAAGGTAGAAAACAACCCAGATGCATTCTGTGATTCCTTATGGATCCCCACAGCTGGAGCTGAACATATTTACAAACATGAATGAAGTCAGCCCTTAGCTTCCTCTTCTCCAAACTAAAGAGCCCTCAGCTCCATCAGTCTCATGGCAGTAACTCAGATCCCCAGCTCCCTCACTTCCATGGCAGTAACTCAGATCCCCAGCTCCCTCACTTCAATGAGAGTAACTCAGACCCCCAGCTCCCTCACTTCCATGAGAGTAACTCAGATCCCCAGCTCCCTCACTTCCATGAGAGTAACTCAGATCCCCAGCTCCCTCACTTCCATGAGAGTAACTCAGATCCCCAGCTCCCTCACTTCCATGAGAGTAACTCAGATCCCCAGCTCCCTCACTTCCATGAGAGTAACTCAGATCCCCAGCTCCCTCACTTCCATGAGAGTAACTCAGATCCCCAGCTCCCTCACTTCCATGAGAGTAACTCAGATCCCCAGCTCCCTCACTTCCATGAGAGTAACTCAGATCCCCAGCTCCCTCACTTCCATGAGAGTAACTCAGATCCCCAGCTCCCTCACTTCCATGAGAGTAACTCAGATCCCCAGCTCCCTCACTTCCATGGCAGTAACTCAGATCCCCAGCTCCCTCACTTCCATGAGAGTAACTCAGATCCCCAGCTCCCTCACTTCCATGAGAGTAACTCAGATCCCCAGCTCCCTCACTTCCATGAGAGTAACTCAGATCCCCAGCTCCCTCACTTCCATGAGAGTAACTCAGATCCCCAGCTCCCTCACTTCCATGGCAGTAACTCAGATCCCCAGCTCCCTCACTTCCATGGCAGTAACTCAGATCCCCAGCTCCCTCACTTCCATGAGAGTAACTCAGATCCCCAGCTCCCTCACTTCCATGAGAGTAACTCAGATCCCCAGCTCCCTCACTTCCATGAGAGTAACTCAGATCCCCAGCTCCCTCACTTCCATGAGAGTAACTCAGATCCCCAGCTCCCTCACTTCCATGAGAGTAACTCAGATCCCCAGCTCCCTCACTTCCATGAGAGTAACTCAGATCCCCAGCTCCCTCACTTCCATGAGAGTAACTCAGATCCCCAGCTCCCTCACTTCCATGAGAGTAACTCAGATCCCCAGCTCCCTCACTTCCATGGCAGTAACTCAGATCCCCAGCTCCCTCACTTCCATGAGAGTAACTCAGATCCCCAGCTCCCTCACTTCCATGAGCAGTAACTCAGATCCCCAGCTCCCTCACTTCCATGAGAGTAACTCAGATCCCCAGCTCCCTCACTTCCATGGCAGTAACTCAGATCCCCAGCTCCCTCACTTCCATGAGAGTAACTCAGATCCCCAGCTCCCTCACTTCCATGAGAGTAACTCAGATCCCCAGCTCCCTCACTTCCATGAGAGTAACTCAGATCCCCAGCTCCCTCACTTCCATGAGAGTAACTCAGATCCCCAGCTCCCTCACTTCCATGGAGTAACTCAGATCCCCAGCTCCCTCACTTCCATGGCAGTAACTCAGATCCCCAGCTCCCTCACTTCCATGAGAGTAACTCAGATCCCCAGCTCCCTCACTTCCATGAGAGTAACTCAGATCCCCAGCTCCCTCACTTCCATGAGAGTAACTCAGATCCCCAGCTCCCTCACTTCCATGGCAGTAACTCAGATCCCCAGCTCCCTCACTTCCATGAGCAGTAACTCAGATCCCCAGCTCCCTCACTTCCATGAGAGTAACTCAGATCCCCAGCTCCCTCACTTCCATGAGAGTAACTCAGATCCCCAGCTCCCTCACTTCCATGGCAGTAACTCAGATCCCCAGCTCCCTCACTTCCATGAGAGTAACTCAGATCCCCAGCTCCCTCACTTCCATGGCAGTAACTCAGATCCCCAGCTCCCTCACTTCCATGAGAGTAACTCAGATCCCCAGCTCCCTCACTTCCATGAGCAGTAACTCAGATCCCCAGCTCCCTCACTTCCATGAGAGTAACTCAGATCCCCAGCTCCCTCACTTCCATGGCAGTAACTCAGATCCCCAGCTCCCTCACTTCCATGAGAGTAACTCAGATCCCCAGCTCCCTCACTTCCATGAGAGTAACTCAGATCCCCAGCTCCCTCACTTCCATGAGAGTAACTCAGATCCCCAGCTCCCTCACTTCCATGAGAGTAACTCAGATCCCCAGCTCCCTCACTTCCATGGCAGTAACTCAGATCCCCAGCTCCCTCACTTCCATGGCAGTAACTCAGATCCCCAGCTCCCTCACTTCCATGAGAGTAACTCAGATCCCCAGCTCCCTCACTTCCATGAGAGTAACTCAGATCCCCAGCTCCCTCACTTCCATGGCAGTAACTCAGATCCCCAGCTCCCTCACTTCCATGAGAGTAACTCAGATCCCCAGCTCCCTCACTTCCATGGCAGTAACTCAGATCCCCAGCTCCCTCACTTCCATGAGAGTAACTCAGATCCCCAGCTCCCTCACTTCCATGGCAGTAACTCAGATCCCCAGCTCCCTCACTTCCATGGCAGTAACTCAGATCCCCAGCTCCCTCACTTCCATGAGAGTAACTCAGATCCCCAGCTCCCTCACTTCCATGGCAGTAACTCAGATCCCCAGCTCCCTCACTTCCATGAGAGTAACTCAGATCCCCAGCTCCCTCACTTCCATGAGAGTAACTCAGATCCCCAGCTCCCTCACTTCCATGGCAGTAACTCAGATCCCCAGCTCCCTCACTTCCATGAGAGTAACTCAGATCCCCAGCTCCCTCACTTCCATGAGAGTAACTCAGATCCCCAGCTCCCTCACTTCCATGAGAGTAACTCAGATCCCCAGCTCCCTCACTTCCATGGCAGTAACTCAGAGGGCAGCAGCCTGCAATGCACACATGGATGGGTGACTAACAGCACAGCATCCAGGCTGGCCCAAAGCCTGGGAAGGGGCTGTTGGGATTGAAGAGAATAAACTGACATTTGTTATCTCAGCAAACAACACACCAGCAATGCAACTTCAAGAGTCCAGTGATGAAAGCCAAGATTAATCTGCCATAAAACCATAATTACCTCGTTAAAAATCACTCTCACAGGCTGTGAAGCAATGGATTTATTTTTTTTTTTCTTCTGGGTTTTGTCCAAATCATTTAAAAATAGAACTGAAAGCCCCACCACCATGGTTTGCTGAAAGTCCTGCCCAGGGCATTTAACAAAGAAACTACAACCCTGGAGCCTGAAAAACGTTTTGCTTATTGATGAAGCAATCCTTGCAAGCTCTTGGAAAGCCCTAACTCAGGAGTTCAGCTCTAAAGTAATAAATATTATGGAATGGTAAATAAGCTTTAACTTAAGTTTTAACTGCCCATCCTATTAAATAGTTGAGCTTTAGCTTGAGCTGGGGACTGGGAGCAATCCTGCACGAGCAAGAGAGTGCCAGCAGGTGACATGTAGAAGGGGGGACACTCCCCATCCTAGCAGGCACAGGAATCATGCTCTCTGCATGGAAGGACTTGGTAAAAGCAGCTCCTGAGCAGGGGCCATAGCTTTTGGTGGGAAGGATGCTGAGCAGACCCTGGACAGAGAAGAAATTGTCTCAACTTGCACCAGGGGAAGTTTATGTTGGATATTAGAAGACAGCCAAGCAGTGGGGCAAAGCTTGGTGTGGCTCCTTGCAGACCTCAGCCTCACACAGCAAACCCTGGGTTGGAAGGATGGAGTCCATCCTTGTAGGGAGAGGACTCATAGGAAACTCTTCTCTGATGAGCTGTGCTGCCACACAGCATTCCTGAGGAGCAGAGGGGAGACTGGGAAGAGAAAGCAAAGCATTCAGCTGCTCTTTAATGACCTGAGGGCATGAGGACTGAGCACCCTGAGATATGGATTCTTCCCCAGGCACATGCACAGGGAAGGTCCTTTCCTGAACACAGAGGAATTTTTATGCAGAAAAGGGCTTAGTAAGAGGGAGGTTGGAGCCAGGTGGGGGTTGGTTTCTTCTCCCAAGGAACAAGTGATGGGATGAGAGGAAATGGCCTCAAGTTGTCCTAGGGCAGATTTAGGTTGGACATGAGAAGAAACTTCTTCACTGAAAGGGTTCTCAAAGACTGGCACAGGCTGCCCAGGGAGGTGGTTGAATGCCCATCCGTGGAGGTGTTTACAAGTTTGGAGAGGAGAAGGCTCCAAGGAGATCTCACTGTGGCCTTCCAGTATCTGAAGGGGGCTACAAGAAAGCTGGGGAGGAACTTTTTAGGGTGTTGGGTAGTGATAGGAATGGGGAGGATGGAGCAAAACTAGAAATGAGTAGATTCAGATTGAATGTTAAGAAAAAATTCTTCCCCAGGAGGGTGGTGAGACACTGGCACAGGTTGCCCAGGGAGGTGATGGAAGCCTCATCTTTGGAAGTTTTTGCAGCCAGGCTGGATGTGGCTGTGAGCAACCTGCTGTGGTGTGAGGTGTCCCTGCCCATGGCAGGGGGGTTGGAACTGGCTGAGCCTTGAGGTCCCTTCCAGCCCTGACAATTCTGTGATTCTAGGAGGTAGAGATGTGGTGCAGAGGGACATGGTTTAGTACCAGCCTTGGTTCACAGGAGCACCAGCAGAGCCACCACCACATCCCCACCAAGTCCATTTTCTCATTTGCAGTGGTTTTGCCTTGATTATCCATTCCCCATCCCAGACGAGGAAAATAAAGTCCTGCAGACACTTTCTCAACTCATCCTCCCTGAAATGTCAAATGAATAGATTCAATAAGCCCAATAAATGCTTCTTATCTGAATCATAATGCTAGAGCCATTGATAATCAGTTGGGGAGTGGAGAAATCCAGCAGCTAATGCAGTTAGCAGCAGGGACTATTATGCAACGCTCTGCACAATCCCCATCTATGGCACTTGGCCCAGATACTTCCACTTTATAGGCTTAAATAAAAACATGCTCTACAATGAAACACAGCTATAAGGTTCCTTTGCTCAGTTGCCACAAGCAGAATTTCAGGCTCCCTTTTCCCTTTTGAAGAGCTGACACAAAACCCACACACAAGCTCTGTCCTCTTGAGGTGCTTTTCCACGAAGGCTACTGCTCTGCCTCACAAACTTGAGAATGAGAATGTGAGAAGGTGGCCCCAAGAGCACAGAGCCTGTTGGGAGTTCTGGCTCCCAAAGCCAAGCCCCAGACAACACAGCAGCCTTTGGCTAGTGATTGGGTTAACAAATTAACAGAAGGGCTGGAATGGGGGAGGAGAGGCTGGTTTGAACCATGTTCTCCAAAAGCCAAGCCTGGCATCTCTCATGCAGCCTCTAGGAAGAGCTCAAGGCAAAGCAAAGATCACATTTAATAAAGGGGAAGGACAGCTCTGAAGTGTTAAGCAGCAGCAAAGCTGGCAAGGCAATGGTGTGTGCCAGTGAAGGGGTGAGAGAGGAAAGTGAGCTTGGAAGAAGAGGACTCTGTTTCCCCTACTGACACTTTACAGGTCACAGCCTGTTTCCAAAAGGGGGAGAAATACCTTCCACCAACAACAAGGTGGCAGCTGGGCAGCCTCTCTGCAGCCACGACTGCTCCTCTGGCAAGAAGCAGCAGCAAATGATTAGCCCACAGCCTGGCTACCCCAAAGCAACAAGGAGGGGGGGACTGATGGGGGATAACAGACAAAGCATTGGACAGCATGGATTTTAACCCCACCTCTGCCTCAGGCTCACAGGGTGGCCACAGACACCTCATCTTCCTCCTCTGCCTCACTATCCTGCCTGCCACACACAGGGACACCCAGCAGTGTCTTCTACTCTGCTCTAGTGAGGCCACATCTGCAGTACTGTGTCCACTTCTGGGCTCCTCAGTACAAGAGGGACAGGGAAGTACTGGAAAGAATCCAACAGGGATGCTGAGGGGCCTGGAGCATCTCTGTGAGGAGAAAAGGCTGAGAGAGCCCTGGGGCTGTTGAGCATGGAGAAGAGCAGCCCCAGAGGGGATCTGCTCAGTGTTGACAAACAGCTTAAGGGTGGGTGTCAAGATGAAGGTGCCAGTCTCTCCTCACTGGTGCCCAGTGGTGGGACACAGAACAATGAGTACAAACTGGAACACAGGAAGTTCTGCCTCAACATGAGGAGAATCTTCTTTGTTGTGAGGGTGCTGGAGCCCTGGAGCAGGCTGCCCAGGGGGGTTGTAGAGTCTCCTTCTCTGGAGAGATTCCAAACCCACCTGTACCTGTTCTTGTATGGCCTGTCCTGGGTGATCCTGCTTTGGCAGGGGGGTTGGACTCTATCTCCAGAGGTCCCTTCCAACTCCTACCACGCCAGGGTTCTGTTAAGAAATCACTTTGATTGTGGAGTGTGTTTATGAACACTTCCCCTCCACCCCTTCTCTTGCCAGCAAGCAAACCAAGAGGTATAGCAACAGGCAAAAGAAAGAAGATTTCACTCCCTCTGCAGCCAAGAATCTTGCTGAAGGCTCCTTGAGCTTCCTGCTGGCTGCAAGCTAGGCTGGAAGGAGATGATGTATGTCAGAGACAATAACTCAATATTAAACATTGTACCTTTGTAACACTCCTGATGCTGCATTTCCAAAGACCTACACCAGAAGCCTCATTAGCAAAGCCATCAAAACAAGCACACAGCTGGTGCAGAGCAGTTATTGTGCAGGAGAGTCAAATTCTTCTGAATTTATAGTGGCAAAATTGATTACTGATTCCAACATCTGCTGCAGCTCTTACATTGAAATTCTCCTTAGCTCAGAAACACCAAACTAGGGCTCACCAAACCAACTCCCTTCCCCCAGGAGCCACATCAACAATCTGCATATAAATCAAAAGTGCTTTTTTATTTCCATCAAAACAATTGCTCCTGTCATGTGTTGGATCCTACAGCCCTAAAAAACGTGCTCAAGGTGTAACTCACTGTGTTTGCATCATGTTTGTAATGGCAGAGAGGCCAAGGGGAACTTGGAAGGAAGGAGAAAAAAAAAAAAAACAACCCAAAAGACTAAAGTAAACAGCACCAGCTGCAAGCCTGAAAGTGTTTGAAGATGCAAGCTGCTGTCTTCAGCAGGCAGAAATGTCAAAGGAGCTACTTGTAGGCAGTGTGTAAATGCAGTCCTGGAAGGTGGCACTAGGAGCTGGTCTTGTGTTTTGTGCTTCTCCCTGGATCAACCATCTCTAGCACCTTAGAGAATCACAGAATCACAGAATTGTTTATGCTAGAAGGGATCTCTACAATCATCAAGTCCAATCTTCAACCCAACACCACCACAGCCATCAAACCACGTCCCCAAGTGCCATGGCCACATGATTCTTAATACTTCCAGGGATGGGGACTCCACCACCTCCCTGGGTAGCCTGTTCCAATGCCTCAACACTCCTGCAGGAAAGAAATTTTTCCTAATCTCCAACCTATCCTCTCGTTCTATCACCTGATACCAGGGAGAAGAGTCCAGCCCCCAACTCACTCCAACCTTCTTTTGGGGAGCAATGAGGTCTCCCCTCAGCCTCCTCTTCTCCAGACTAAACACCTCCAGTTCCCTCAGCTGCTTCTCACCAGCCCTGTTCTCCAGACCCTTCACCACCTTCATTGCTCTTGCATCAAGGAGCACAGAGTCACAGCACCAAATCCACCCTGTCAGATACGGGAGGTCCCAGGACAATCAGGGCTAAGAACTTGCCCTTTTGGGTCTTTTTTTAATAAAGAAAACAAAAGTAAAGACAAAACACTTGCTACACCTCAGCCATGGAGCCCTGACCTTGTTTCTCCAGGAAATCTTCATTCCCTTGAAGTACAGAAGAGATTGAGGGCAAGGTTTCACCCGAGACCTAAAGCAAGAGCTGTGTATGATGTCTAAAGACACAGATCAGGCTGACCTTCACAAAGTGCCAATGAGCTGTTTCTCTTGGTTTTGGTGACCCTTCTGGAAGGACAGGAAGGATAATGTTCTGCTCCATCATCAGTTCCTGCAGTGCCACAACATCTATTAACCTGAAGGGCTTTCTCCCCGTTTGTTTTGCGTGCCTCCAATCCGTTGGCACCTCTCCTCTGAAAGGTAAAGCAGTTCAGCAGTGCCTGCTTGGTGGCTGGCAGCACAGCAAGTACCAAGGTACACTGTAATGAGCAGGCTGGACAGGATTTATCAGGATTCAATCAAGAAAATAACAGACAGAAGAGGTGACACCGTGGCAAGGTTGCTCCTCAGAGCAGGGGAGCGACCCCAGGGCCCATGAGCATCCAGGGACTGGCAGCCTCTTGCCTCAAGACTTAGTCTCTCAACAGGTGGAAGAAAGCTCAAAGATGCTCCCTCCCAGGAAGCTCTCTGAATTCTCATCCTGGAGGGGTTTAACAGAGGCAGAGGGACATGGTGTAGCACCAGCCTTGGTAAAGCTAGAGAATGGTTGGACACAGTGAGGTGTGGGTCAGTGTCTTCTGCCTAGTATCAGGTGATAGAACAAAAGGAAACTGCCTCAAACTGTGCCAGGGGGGTTTAGGATGGAGATTAGGAACAATTTCTTTCGTGCAAGAATGGTCAGGGATTGGAACAGGCTGCTCAGGGAGGTGGTGGAGTCCCCATCCCTGGAGGTGTTCAAGAAACCTGTGGCTATGGCACTTTGGGACATGGTTTAGTGGCCATGGTGGGGTTGGGTTGATGGTTGGACTCCATGGTCTTAGAAGGCTTTTCCAACCAAAATGATTCTATGTTACCATGCAGTGTGGAAGCACAAAGGGGACATGTTCTGCTGGCATGCCCATCACCATCTCTTCTCCAGTTATTTTCAGAGTGCTTTGGTAGAAATCCCTAAGTGCCTCAGCCAGGCTGGGTCACTGCTTCCCCACTTCATTTCTCAGCCACTCAGAGCAGCATTCCCATTAGTCTTAGTCAACATCCCCAGCCCCTGGGAAAACACTTGGTGATTTATGGCTCACAACCAGAACAACAGTTTCCAAAGTTTCTCAATTGACAGAACCTTGATACAGAAAGAAACAGAGCACAAAGTCAAAACCCCAATGGATCACAACCTGACTGCTGCTGGAGGAGAGCTCACAGAACATCAGCTCCTGATTTCCTTGCTCCAACAGCACCTGAGGGTGAGGGCATTTGTGACAAAAGCAGCAACTTGATCAGAAGGCTGAGAGCCCTGGGGCTGTTGAGCCTGGAGAAGAACAGCCTGAGGGGGATTCATCTCAATGCTCAGCAAGAGCTAGAGGGGGAGGCAAAAGGACAGGGCCAGATTCTTGTCAGGCCCAGTGACAGAACAAGGGGCAATGGGCACAAACTGGTACCCAGGAGGTTCCATCTGAAGATGAGAAGAAAATTCTTTGTTGTGAGGGTGCTGGAGCCCTGCAGGAGGCTGCCCAGAGAGGTTGTGGAATCTCCTCAGGAGTGCTTTCAAAGCCACCAGGGCATTGTGATCCTGGGCAAGCTGCTGGGGGTGCCTCTGCTTTAGCAGGAGGGTTGGACTGGATGATTTCCAGAGGTCTCTTCCAACCTGAACCATGCTGAGATTTGGGGATTTCTACTTTTAACAACAACCAGTGTACTTTTTGTTGGCAGGAAAGAGCAGCCATGAAAGACATCCTGACTCCTGTCTCACCTAAGGCCACATCTCCTCTTCCTTTCTCCCACTCCTGTGTTTGGATTATCAACACTGCACACAGCAGGACCTGCCTCAAACTACCCCTCCCTGCAGCACCAGCAGACACACAGGCAAGCAGAGCAACTGTGCAGGGATAGCAGCTGCCAAACACCACAAGGATGAGCACACCAAGGCACAATTTGTGGTTTTCAAATCTCCCTTTGCCCAGTTTTAGTTTTCCAGAATGCAAAGATCAAAGCTGCCCAGGATTCTTACTGGCAGTGACTCACATCAGCTGCAGTGCCAGCTTGCCTCAGTCTCTGGAGAGCTGAGGAGAAGAAACCTGGCTGCTCTGTCAGGGACTGTGAAAATAGAGGATTTGTGTTTTCTTTCCAGACACATTAACATCACTTTCCCCACACAATGCATCAGCACTTCCCCACCTGTTCAGGAAGAGGAGCTGTATTACCCAAGACTCAGCAGATGCAATAGCTTCCAGAACCTTCCATTCATCATGTCCAACAGAATGGTGCTGAAGAGGAAGAAATTCTTTACACTGAGGGTGGGGAGACACTGGAACAGGTTGCCCAGGGAGGTTGTGGATGTCCCCTCCCCTCGAGGTGTTCAAGGCCAAGTTGGATGAGACCTTGAGCAACCTGGGCTAGTGGAAGGTGTCCCTGCCCATGGCAGGGGAGTTGGAACTGGATGACCTTCAAAGCCCCTCCCAACCCAACCCATTCTATGAATCTATGACCATCACAGATGAACACCAAGCAAGGTGCTCAGAGGAAAACAGAAAGGTGCTTCTGCCCAAGAGGAGTTCCAAGAGAATTTTGGGATACCAGAATCATGTATAATATCAGAATCATGGAATTGTTTTGGTTGGAAAAGCTCTCTGAGATCATCAAGTCCCAACCATTGACCTCATGCCACCTTGGCCATTAACCATGTCCCAGACTGCCATGTCCCCAGGTTTCTTGAACACCTCCAGGGCTGATGACTCCACCACTTCCCTGGGCAGTCTATTCCAACATTAAGAGCAAAAGCTACCAAAGAGCAGCTTCTCCAAGAGCTCTTGCTGTCCTCCACGTGTGATGATGCAATGTGCAGCTGAGCAGGGGCTGCTAGAACAGAGTATCACCAACCACAGCAACTATTAATTGGCTCTTGTGTTAGCAGTGCTTCAAGGACCCTTCAATGTGCAGTGGCTTGGAGGAGAAAATGCACCTGCTAGTTGAGCTTCTTTTTCCCCTCTCCTCTTCACCTTGACCAGAGTATTTTTAGCTGCATGGACACACTTGCCAATACTTTCACCTTCAGCTATTTGCAAGGAAGTTCCTGACAACACACAGCAAGGAACAGAACACCACCATCTCGGGTGCATCAAGAAGAGCATGGCCAGCAGGTCAAGAGAGCTTCTATTCCCCCTCTACTCTGACCTGGTGGGGCCACATCTGGAGTACTGGGTTCAGTTCTGGGTTCCTGAGTTCCAGAGGGACAGGGACACACTAGAGAGTGTCCAATAGAGGCTACCAGGATGCTGAAGGGACCAGAACATCTGCCTGATGAGAAAGACTGAGAGATCTGGGGGTGTTTAGCCTGGAGAAGAGAAGGCTGAGAGGAGATCTGATCAATGTTTACAAACATCTGAGTGGTGGTGTCAAGAAGAAGGGGCCAGGCTCTTTTCAATGGTGTCCTGTGATGGGACAAAGGGCAATGGACACAAACTGGAACACAGGAAATTCCACCTCAACACAAGGAGAAACTTCTTTCCTGTAAGGGTGCTGGAGCCCTGGAACAGGCTGCCCAGAGAGGTTGTGGAGTCTCCTTCTCTGCAGACTTTCAAGACCATGTGGATGTGTTCCTGTGTGCCCTGCCCTGTGGGATTCCCCTCTGGCAAGGGGGTTGGACTCCATCTCCAGAGGTCCCTTTCAACCCTCACCATTCTATGGTTCTATGACATCCTCCCAGGGTCAAAAGAGGCAGAAAGGAAGGAAAGAACTGATGGGCAACAGCAAGCTCCCCAAAGACTTTTTCAGTATTTTTGGTCCTCAGTATTTTAGCCCAGCTTCTTTCACAGCCTCCTCTGCCCACAGAGGACTTAGTAAGTTGGTAGATGATTTCAGTAAGCTCAGATCTAGGCCTGAGATGCTGTTTAACAAGATCAGCCAGCACCCTTGCCCACAAACAGCTTGGCCAAGCCACTCTCATGCCTTTGCAGAAGAGAGTCGTGCTCAAGGACACTCGAGTCTCCCAGATCTACCAATGCAAGCAGATCTGGCAGAAAATGGTCCAACACTGTCACCTGAGAAGGCAGAAAAGTCATTATCCAAATGACCCAGCCCCTCCTGCCTGTTCTGCTCAGCAGGTAGAATGTCAGCTTCTGCCAGATTGGTGGAGACTTGCTTCCATCAGAGCAGAGTCCCTGTAAATGAGGGAAGACATCTCATGAAGCATCCCTCTGATTAATTCATGTGATGCTGCGACCACAAGTGCTTCATTAGTGACTACAAAAGTTCTTGCACAGCAGGCACAGGTGTGAGCTGACAGCAGGTACCATGGGCTTTCAGGCCACTGCTCAGCCCCCTCAGATGGACACAAAGCACCACAAAGCACTGACACTGTCAAGGGTCACTCTTGCTGTTATGCTGAGATTTACTGTAGATGATCAGAGGGCTGGAGAACCTCCCCTGAGGCTGAGAGAGTTGGGGTTGTTCAGCCCAAAGAAGAGACAGATCCAGGGAGACCTTAGAGCAGCCTTCCAGTACCTGAAGAGGGCTGCAGAAGAGCTGGGGAGGGACTTTTGACAAGGGCTTAGAGTGACAGGATGAGGGGGAATGGAGTGAATCTTGAAGAGGGCAGATTTGGACTGGAGATTAGGAAGAAATTCTTTAGAGTGAGGTTGGTGAGACACTGGAACAGGTTGCCCAGGGAGGTTGTGGATGCTTCCTCCCTGGAAGTGTTCAAGGCCAGGTTGGATGAGGCCTTGAGCAACCTGGGCTGGTGGGAGGGGGGTTGGAACTGGATGATCCTTAAGGTCTCTTCCAACCCAAATCATTCTGTGAATCTATGAATCTTTCAGAAATAGGCAGATTTCTATGCAGCAGGAGGCTGACCAGAGCTAGCAAACTCTAGCACACACATTTCAATGTCCTTTGAGTACCAGTCCTTAGTGCCCTGTGGAGATTTCTGGCCCTTCCTACGCTTCCCTGAAGTTCCATGTTTCCTTCAGCAGCCTGTTTTCATGGAATCATAGAATCAACCAGGTTGGAAGAGACTTCCAAGCTCATCCAGCCCAACCTATCCCCCAGCCCTATCCAATCAACCAGACCATGGCACTAAGTGCCTCATCCAGGCTTCTCTTGAACACCTCCAGGGACAGTGACTTCACCACCTCCCTGGGCAGCACATCCCAATGGCAAATCTCTCTCTGTGAAGAACTTCCTCCTAACATCCAGCCTAGAGCTCCCCTGGTGCAGCTTGAGACTGTGTCCCCTCCTTCTGCTGCTGGGTGCCTGGGAGAAGAGCCCAACCCCCACCTGGCTACAACCTCCCCTCAGGTAGTTGTAGACAGCAATGAGGTCTGCCCTGAGCCTCCTCTTCTCCAGGCTGAACACCCCCAGCTCCCTCAGCCTCTCCTCACAGGGTTTGTGCTCCAGACCCCTCCCCAGCTTTGTTGCCCTTCTCTGGACACCTTCCAGCACCTCAACATCTCTCTTGAATTGAGGAGCCCAGAACTGGACACAGCACTCAAGGTGTGGCCTGAGCAGTGCTGAGCACAGGGCAGAATAACCTCTCTTGTCCTGCTGGCTACACTGTTCCTGATCCAGGCCAGGATGCCATTGGCTCTCCTGGGCACCTGGGCACACTGCTGGCTCATCTTCAGCTACTATCACCCAGCACCCCCAGGTCCCTCTCTGCCTGGCTGCTCTCCAGCCACTCTGTCCCCAGCCTGCAGCGCTGCATAGGGTTGTTGTGGCCAAAGTGTAGGACCCTGCCCTTAGCCTTGTTCAATCCCAGAGCAAACACTTCCTAAGGAAGTCTTCTCTTCATCTCTCCTAGTACCTATAGAGATGCCAGAGCTTACTGTCCCATCTGACACACATTCTGCCCTCCTTTTGTCATCACATTTCTTCCCACATGGAAAACTGATCAAATTTCCTAGAATCAAAGAATCATGGAACAGTAGAGAGTGGAATTTTGCTGGACTTTAGACACCTTCATGCCCAAAACATCTAAGCATACTCCCAACACATACACTCGAGTGTTCATCTCAAGCCTCTCAAGACTTCTGTTTTTGTGCTGAGTAGGTAAGGTACAGAAGGAGATTCCAAAGGTCATGCCAGAATACATTTTTAACTGGGTACCTTTTCAGACAAGGCCTTCAGGCTGTCTAGAAACCTCTGCCAGAAGTCCTTGAAGAGGGGTCGGTCGATTCTCTTCAGGCTCTCTTTGGTGCTGGCATCCACGCTGACATACAGCTGTGTTACTGGCTCCAGGTTCCTTGGAGACAAAACAAAAGAGAAGGGAATGGCTCTGTACAGACATTCCTGCTGGCTGAAATTCTCTTTTCCCACCACAGCACACACAGAATCCCTTCAAACAACCTGCTCTGCTGCCCAGTGCTGATAGGAACTCTGGATATTATCAGCTCCGCTGCTTCACCTCTGCCGAGTGACCACCATCTGAACAGCAACACGAGGAGGACATGGGTCTGCTGGAGCAGATCCAGAGGAGGCCACAAAGATGATCAGGGAGCACCTCTGACACAAGGACAGACTGAGAGAGTTGGGGTTGATCAGCCTGGAGAAGAGAAGGCTCCAGGGAGCAGCCTTCCAGTACCTGAAGGGGACCTGCAGGAAGGCTGGGGAGGGATTTTCAGAAGGGCTTGTAGTGACAGGACACAGGGGCAATGGGTTGAAACTGGAGCAGGGGGGATTTAGGTTGGACATCAGGAGGAAGTTCTGCACAATGAGGGTGCTGAAACACTGGAACAGGTTGCCCAGGGATGTGGTTGAGGCCCCACCTGTGGAGACATTCAAGATCAGCCTTGATGTGGCCCTGAGCAGCCTGATCTGGTTGGAGGTTTCCCTACTGATTGCAGGGGAGAGTTGGACAAGATGATCCTTGAGGGTCCCTTCCAACCCACTGCAATCTGTGAAGCTGTGAATATTACGACCTGCAAATGATACACCCCAAAGCCAGGACCATAACCTACAGAGGCCCTGGCTGCTATTTTGATTATCTTTTCCTCACTCCAGTGAAGCTGTAACACATTCAAGAAAGGCTTCCCAGAGCAGGCTGCCAGGGCTTCATTCAAGGCGCTGAAAGGCTCTGCTTCTCACCACAGCCCCCATGCTTAAAAACCTTAAAGCTCAGCCCCTTCCAAGTTCTATTTGCCCTGGCCCATGGAAAAATAATCCCAATACACAGCCACAATTCAGCCAGTTTCTACTGCTGGACCTCTTGGATTTACCTGACCCACAGCTGGCATCATCAGTCAATTAATTTTTGGAAGGGAAATCAAAAGCTGATTAGAAACTAAACCCAAGCACAATCCCCCATGGTGTTCTCCTCCTACTTGCAAGGCTTTGATTTGACACAACTCCTGGTCACTTAATGCCATTGAGCACAGCAGCTTCTTGTGAGCCCAACACCAGTAACTACGAAAAAGATTAAACCTTCAGAGTTGGGTGAAGAGCCTGGGTTGAGTCTAATCCCTTCCATTGACCCCAGGGGTATGAAAGAGAAGCAGCAACACTGCAGCCCATTAGCAGAAGGATAAGAAAGGGTAATAAAAGAGACAACTTAAAAGCAGCAACCTTGTCACAGACAAAACTGATGAGGCCAGGGAGTGTAACACATCCAACCCTCATGGCACCTTCCACCTTGAGGTCTCCCAGCTGAAGTGACAGCATCCTGATTGCACCACATCATTCTTGAGCCCCTCAGCATTAGGACATTTTGGAAGTGATTTTGGGAAGTCTCTTAACGAGCAGGCCACAGTCCCAGCTTGATTTGTTTCTTCATAGAAAATTAGAAGAAATTAGAAGCTATTGTTCAGCTGCCAAACAGTACCACCTAAAACTATACCAAACCTCCTGCCCTCCTGGAACAGGGCAAGAATTGTCCAGAATGACATCAAGCAGAGCTCATAGATTCATAGAATGGTTTAGGTTGGAAAGGACCTTAAAGATCATCCACTTCCAAACCCCCTGCCATGGGCAGGGACACCTCCCACTAGCCCAGCTTGCTCAAGGGTGCATCCAACCTGGCTTTAAACACCTGCAGGGAGGGGGCATCCACAACCTCCCTGGGCAACCTGTTCCAGTGTCTCACCACCCCCACTGGAAAGAATTTCTTCCTTATCTCCAGTCTAATTCTGCCCTCCTCAGTTCTTAGTGCCCAGAAAACTCCACTTAACATGGCCACTCAAAGACCCTAAGCATATTCTCTCTGCATGTAGACAGAAGGATGAAAGAGCCTAGAACAAATCTGACATTTCAGATCAAAAACCAAACCACAACAAACCCCTGTCTCATAAAGGAGCTTTGTCTGGACTGGCAGCCCAAAGGCACAACCTCCCAAAATGACCAAATGTTCTAGGCATAAGTGGATTGAAGTGTTCAGTTTCAAAGAACACAGCCAAAATCCTGCTTTCTGGGCTTAAGGCTGCATTTGCCTAATTAACAGGGGCCCCACTGAAGACAGAGAGAATGCTTTCCAAACAGGAGCTGGGAAAAGTCCTCTCCTCTGAGGATCTCACTCCTAAAAAAAGGCAAGAGTCAGACTCACTGTTACACTGGAGAAAAATAAAGAATTAGAAGAGATCCCAGGGAGGCATTTCTGCCCCACACTGCTCCAAAGCAGAGCAGTCCACAGGGCTCTGCCATGGCTGGGACTGGAGCCAGGCTGACTTTGTGTGTGCTCTGCCAAAGGGCACAAGGAGAAAGGGCAGTCACAGGTCCAGCCAGCACCAGGGAGAAGCAGAGAACAAACTGATGCTCCTGGAACACAGCTACAGCTCATAATTAACAGGAAATTGTTAATCATGTTACAGCATGGTACTAGGATGGGTTTCCCAATGTTTCTCCTCCACTTTTTGTTGTCATTTCCAAGCTAGCTCAGACAGCTGAGATCACATCCAGGAGATCAAACTCACAGCATTTTACCACACATGAACCTGGGCAGAACTCAGGACCACCTGGCACAGCACAGCTGAGGAGCAGTAAACTGACTTCAGACCACCAGCCATGAGGTGGATTCAGAAGGCAGACAGGACACAATGATAATCAGAGACATCACTAAACCAAAAATTAGCATTTCTGAGCAAGAATAAACCTCTGCTCATTCTTCTCATTGGTGCTCATAAATGCACACACACAGCCAGGGGAGCTTGGTTCTGATTAGTGGCTGTGGGCAAGAGGAGGAAGAGGACAAGAGCCAGGTAAGTGCTCAGTACCAGCTCACGTGCTACGATACCTGCTGCAGTTCATGGAAACAGGAGGAGTGTGCCTGGAGGCACATTGAGCTGCACTCCAAAATGAGGAGGATCAAAGAATGGCTCAGGTTGGAAGGGAACTCAGAGATCATCTATTTCGACCTTCCTGCCATGGGCAGGGATGTCTCTCAACTAGAGTTGGTTGCCCAAGGCTTTGTCCAGCCTGGCCTTGGAACACCTCCAGGGAGGGAACATCCACAGCCTCTCTGGGCAACCTGTTCCAGAGTCTCACTACCCTTGTACTGAAGAACTCCTTCCTAAGATCCAGTCTAACCCTCCTCTCCCTCAGCTTCAAACCATTCCCCCTTGTCTTGGCTCCAGACACCCTTACAGAAAGTCCCTCTGCATCCTTCCTGTAGGTTACCTTCAGGAACTGAAAAGCAGCTCTAAGGTCCCCCAGAGTCTTCTCTTTTCCAGGTTGAACACCCCCAGCTCCCTCAGCCTTTCCTCATAGCAGAGGTGCTCCAGCCCTTGCATCATCCTTGTGGCCCTCCTCTGGACTCCCTCCAACAGTTCTATGTTCTTCTTGTGAGGAGAAGGAGAGGAGCAAGCAAGACATAGGCAGGACCACACTGTAGCCTCACTCAAGGGGTCTGCAGAACCAGTGGGTCCCTCTCCTAAACCCAGTGAAGATCCCCCAGGCCATGCTCCCTACCTGCACACTGCTTTCACAGATTCACAGGTTGGAAGGGACCCTCAAAGGTCATCCTGTCCAACTCCCCTGCAGTCAGCAAGGACTCCTCCAACTAGATCAGGCTGCCCAGGGCCACATTGAGTCTGACCTTGAATGTCTCCAGGGATGGGGCTTCAACCTGTTCCAGTATCCAGAGGTCACACTGCTTATTTTAGGACCAAACTTTCAGACTCCAGCTGGCTGCTGACAATAGAAAAGGCAGCTTGGTGCATCTTTCAGTTCCCATATTAAGCAAACCATTTGCTTTGATGAGCCAAAGATCAGTTGCAATTTTGAAGACTTTCCCCTTTTTTTTTTTTTTGGGGGGGGGGGGGAGTTGTGTTTTTTTTTTTGTTTGTTTGGTTTTGGGTTTTTTGCCCTTTTTTTTTTTGCTTCTCTTTAAAAACATTCAGCAGATTCCCAAGAAACAGGGCTTCAAAATAGTGCCTGTGCTCTCTTTTTCAAAGGCTATTTTTAGGGAAGAGCAATTTCTGTCTATCAGGCACATAATACAGGGCTTAAAGTAACTTGATTACACAATTATTCAATCATTTGGAATGCCTTTGTAGTGTGTAATTACTCACTCAAAAAAGTGCATGGCCTGCCTTCCCTTGCTGCCATATTCAGACCAGGAGAAGGAAGTGAAAAGGAAGCTCTACCCCAAAGTGCTACCAGAGAGGCACTGAGCTGAAGGGACAAACTGAGCCACACACCAAAAGCAGCCTGTGGGCAGCTCTGCTCTTGTGCTCACCTAACTGCAGGGTTGGATTTTGTCACTGTGAGCAGCTGATGATATTCTGACAGGTTCATAGATTCACAGAATGGTTAAGGTTGGAAAGCAACTCAAAGTATCATCCAGTTCCAATCCCCCTGCCATGGACCTCCCACTAGCCCAGGTTCCTCAAGGTCTCATCCAACCTGGCCTTGAACCCCTCCAGGGAAGGAGCATCCATGATCTCCCTGGGCAGCCTGTTCCAGTGTCTCACCACCCTCACTGGGAAGAATTTCTTCCTAATCTCCAGTCTCAATCTCCCCTCTTCCAGTTCAAATCCACTGCCTCTCATCCTGTCACTACAAGCCCAAGTCTAAAGCCCCTCCCCAGCTTTCTTGTAGGCCCCCTGGAGGTACAGATCCCAACTGCCTGACTCCACGTCCATGCTGCATTGCTTCAGGTTTTATTAAGAACAGCCTGGGTGCTCCAGAAGATCAGGAGCAGAGACTCATTGCACTTGCAAAGACTCTGATGACAGAGTTTTCAGTGGTGCTCCCTGACAGGACAAGGGGCACAAACTGGAAACCAGGAGGTTCCACTTGAACTTCAGGAGAAACTTGTTTGGTGTGAGGGTGCTGGAGCCCTGGAGCAGGCTGCCCAGAGAGGTTGTGGAGTCTCCTTGTGTGGAGAGATTCCAACCCCACTAGGCCACTGTGATCCTGGGCAAGCTACTGTGGGTGCCCTGCTTTAGCAGTGGGGTTGGACTGGATGCTCTCCAGAGGTCCCTTCCAACCCACACCATGAGTTCAGTCAAGTATTTTGAACATTTAGCTCACAGATCTCTGAGAAAGAGGTTAAAAATGCACTGATCCCACTTCTGCAGATGAGGATCTGCTTTTCACCTTTTCTTCTCCTGCACTCCAGGTCCTGCTGGAGATGCTGTGGTGTATAGATTGGTTTGAGCTGTTATGGCTGGTCTGATGGAGCTAGAGCAAAGACCAGACTGCAAGGGAAGCACACAACCCAAAAAGGCTATTTATGAGTTCAACCTCCTGCTCTAGCTTGTCAGAAACACTCACACCAGCTAGGCAGGTTCCCAAGCACAAAGCACAGCTCACTTGCTCTCCTCCTTCCCTCACACCTCCAGGAGATTCTGTAGTACATTCTCTTCACTTTCAGAAGTAATCACACTTTTGTTTAAGAGATATAGAAAAGAAAAGTCAGACTGGGGGAACAGAGAAAGAGCACACAGGGAGATTAAGCTTAAAATCATTGAGACACTGAGCAGGCTTTTCATTGTCAGTGCTCCTGCAGAGCTGACTCTGATGAGAGATAAACCTGGAATTAAAAAAAAAAAAAAAACAAAACAAATCAACACTGCAGTGTTTCAGGAGGGAGATATTTTGACCACCTCTTACCTAATCTCATCTGGGAACTGTGCATTTGTAACCAGGAAACTGGAGATGCCATGCTGGTGCAGGAGCTTCACAAACTGGTTGATCTGTGGGTACATGATGGGTTCCCCCACCAGGGACAGGGCACAGTGCTTCACAGTCATTGCCTCCTCCAAGCGAGCTGCCTTCACTCCTGACACACCTGCAGAGAGGGAAAACAGGCTTCAAACACCTGACCCCCCCTACAGCATGCACCTGTGCCTAATAAATCACAGAATTGTCAGGGTTGGAAGGGACATCAAGGCTCAGACAGTTCCAAGCCCCCTGCCATGGCCAGGGACACCTCACACCAGAGCAGGTTGCTCACAGCCACATCCAGCCTGACCTTAAACACCTCCTAGGGGTTGAGGCTTCCACCACCTCCCTGGGCAACCTGTGCCAGTGTCTCACCACCCTCAGGGGGAAGAATTTCTTCCTAACATCCAATCTGAATCTACCCTCTCCTAGTTTTGCTCTATTTCCCCCCAGTCCTGTCACTCCCTGACACCCTAAAAGTCCCTCCCCAGCTTTCTTGTAGCCCCCTTCAGATCCTGGAAGGCCACAAGAAGGTCTCCTCAGAGCCTTCTCTTCTCCAGACTGAACAACTCCAACTCCCTCAGTCTGTCTCCATAGCAGAGGAGCTCCAGCCCTCTGATGATCCTTGGGGCCCTTCTCTGGACACCTTGCAGCATGTCCATATCCTTTTTGTAACAGGGGCTCCAGAACTGGATGCAGTATTCCAGGTGGGGTCTCACCAGAGTGGAGCAGAGGGGGAGAATCCTATGGAGAGCAACTAAAGGAGCTGGGGATGGTTAGTTTGAAACAGAGGAGGCTGAGGGGAGACCTCATCACTGTCTACAGCTACCTGAAAGGAGGTTGTGGAGAGGCTGCTGCTGGTCTCTTCTCACATTAGTGACAGAACAAGAGGAAATGGCCTCAAGCTGCAGCTGGATAGGTGTAGTCTGGATATTAGGATTTTTTTTTATTCCCAGCAAGAGTGGTCAGGCATTGGAACAGGCTGCCCAGGGAGGGGGTTGAGTCACCAATCCTGGATGTGTTTAAAGGTGGTTTGGATGTGGTGCTTGGGGATATGGTTTAGGGGTGAACCTTGTAGAGTAGGGTTCTCAGTTGGTGATCCTGAGGGCCTTTCCCAACCTGAACGCTTCTGTGATTCTAACATCCACCCTGGCACAAGGAAGACTCAGCAAAATCAGCTGGAGCCCTCCTGAACCAGAGGGGACACCAGGCTATGGGCAGTGCCCACTGAGCCAGCTCAAAGGAACCCCCAGCAGAGGGCAGACCCAGCCACCCACAGAGCTTTGGGTGCCCTCTACCCACTCAAGCAGTTTTCCAGTAGCATTTGAGTCAAGCTTTCCATTGCAAAGACCTCTCTGATGCTGCATGAATGATGAGACAGAAGCACAGGAGTTGGTCTAATACCACTTCAAGCAGGTGTCTTATGTGCACTGGCAGCCCAGAAAGCCAACCATGTCCTGGGCTGCATCAGAAGTGCAACCAGCAGGAGGAGTGAGGTGACTCGACTCTGCTCTTGGGAGACTCCATCTACAGTCCTGCATCCAGCTCTGGTGCCCCCAACACAAGAAGGATGTGGAACTGTTGGAGAGGGTCCAGAGGAGGCCACAAAGATGATCAGAGGGCTGGAGAACCTCCCCTAGGAGGACAGGCTGGAAGAAGTGGGGCTGTTCAGCCTGGAGAAAAGAAGGCTCCAGGGAGACCTCAGAGCAGCCTTTCAGTACCTGAAGAGGGCTGCAGGAGATCTGGAGAGGGACTTGTAGTGACATGATGAGGGGAGCAGGAAGAGGGGAAATTGAGACTGGAAATCAGGAAGAAATTCTTGACAGTGAGGGTGGGGAGACACTGGAACAGGTTGCCCAGGGATGTTGTGGATGCCCCCTCCCTAGAAATGTTCAAAGCCAGGATGGATGAGGCCTTGAGCAACCCAGTCTAGTGGGGGTGGCCCTGCCCATGACAGGGAGGTTGAAGCTGGATGATCTTTAAGGTCATTTCCAACCAAAGCCACCCTGTGATTCTGTGATTCTGATACTGACTCCCTTGCCCCCTGGCCCCAGCCCCATGAAGACCCAGAGGAGATAAGCTGCCTTCACCAAGCAAAGCACCAACCACCAGCTCTAGATCCATCCACCTGAAATGCCACTCAAAGAGAAAAATCCAACACATGCCATGGTCCTGATCAGCAGGAAACATTTCAGCTGGAAAGCAGCAGGAGCTGAACTGCAACGTCCACGTGAAAGCGCTCTCTGCAGGTCCAACCAGCCCTGAGTCACATTTATTATACCCACGGGAGGGCAGGGGAGAGGAGAATGCTCCTCCAGCCCATCTATCCCCAACCAAGTGCTCAGGACCTGGGATGAAATCATCTAACTACAAACAAGCTTTTGTTCCCAATATGTCACTTTGCATTTCCTTGGCGTGCCCTGACGGCCGCCAAGATGATCTGCGGCTTCAGCCTGGGGGCTGGGCTGATTTAAAGCAACAAAGACTTGAGTTTGGAAACCAGGTCCTCAGCTCACCTCTCCCGTTGCCTAGATGCTGGAGCTCGAGCAGCACAGAAAAAAACCCTGCATGCTAGGCTGCAAAGCCAAGATAAAAAGAGGGGAGGGTGGGGGATACTGCCTCAGCTGGTTTGCAATCAGAGCCAAGCTCAGAGTGGTTCAAAGTGGCCAGGCTCTGACCTGAGTTAAAGTGACACCACCAAAGGCTCTGCAGAAACCTCCCAGCACCAAAATGAGAACCTCAGTGGAATAAGGTAGCAGCATCCTGACCACACACTGAGATTAAAGAGCCTCACACTTTTGTATTCCTGACGCTGCTGGAAGTCAGGTTTTGAACTAATTCATCTCTGTCTCAGCATCTTGCAGGTGGACTGGGATGATTTTAATAATACAAGAGGTGCTCAGCAGTAAAGGACCTGGGGGTGCTGGTTGACAGCCATATGAACATGAGCCAGCAGTGTGCTCAGGTGGCCAAGAAGGCCAAGAGCATCCTGGCCTGGATCAGCAATAGCGTGGCCAGCAGGACCAGGGCAGTGATTGTCGCTCAAGGTCATGCCTGGGTTCAGTTTTGGGCTACCCAAACTAAGAAGGACATTGAGGGGCTGGAGGGGGTCTAGAGAAGGGTAAAAAAGCTGGGGAAGGTTCTGGAGAACAGGGCTGGTGAGGAGCAGCTGAGGGAACTGAGGTTGTTTAGTCTGGAGAAGAGGAGCTGAGGGGAGACCTCATTGCTCTCTACAACTCCCTGAAAGGAGGTTGGAGCCAGGTGGGGGTTGGTCTCTTCTCCCTGGTATCAGGTGACAGAATGAGAGGAAATGGCCTGGAATTACACCAGGGGAGGTTTAGGTTGGATACTAGGAAAAATTTCTTTCCTGCAAGAGTGGTCAAGGATTGGAACAGGCTGCCCAGGGAGGTGGTGGAATCACCATCCCTGGAGATGTTCAGAAGACAATACATGGGGTGCTGAGGGACCTGGTTCAGTGGCAGTGGCTTAGCAGTAGTGGTGGAATTGTGAGCTCTAGGCGATTGGTTGGATCTCAAAGGTCTCTTCCAACCTCAAGAGTTCTACGGTTCTGTGATTCCAAGCCCCTGCAAGCAGCAGTGGTGTGCAGCTTTCAGCTCCTGCAGGGCTCAGAGCTCAGCAGAGCACGCAGCCAAGCCTCCCTTCATCAGCACAGCTCCTTTGGAAAGCTGACTCCAGCTGCTCTCCTACCAGTGCACTTTCATTTGGGAAAGAAAAGCAACACCTGGCACCTCACCCTAGAAGGGCTGGTTGTTGACTTGGGGAAGCACTCTTCAGGTGCCTTTAACACCAGCACACAAATGTCTGGGTGACTGGGGAGACAAGGAACCTGCTTTATCCACTCTCACAGCAACACACACAGGCAGTCCGAGAATCATGGAATGGTAGAGGTTGGAAGAGACCTCTGGAGACCCTCCAGTCCAACCCTGCTGCCAAAGCAGCATCACCCCTAGGGCAGGTCACAAAGGAATGCATCCAGAAAGTCTCCAGAGGAGGAGACTCCACAGCCTCTCTGGGCAGCCTGCTCCAGTGCTCTGCCACCCTCACAGGAAAGAAGTTTTTCCTCATGTTGAGATGGAACTTCCTAGGTTCCAGTTTCTGCCCATTACCACTTGTCCTATCACAGGGCACCACTGCAAAGAGCCTGGCCCCTTCTTCTTGACACCCAACCTTCAGATATTCAGCAACATTGAGCAGATCTCCTCTGTCTTTCTTTCTCCAGGATAAATAGCTTCAAGTCTCTCTGCTTTTCCTCACAGACAGATGTTCCAAGTCCCTTCATCATCCTCCTAGCTCTGCTGGACACTCTCTAGCATATCCTCACCCCTTATGAAGTGGGGGAGGGGGGCAGAACTGGACACAATACTCCAGCTGGGGCCTCACTCGGGCAGAGTAGAGCAGGTCCCTTTGACCTGCTGGGTGCATTAAGAAAAGTGTGGCCAGTCTCAGTATTTTCTAGTTCAGCTCATGCATTTGTTTGGGTGGTTTTTTTTTTTTTTGGTTGGTTTTGTTGCTTTGAGGTTTTTTTGGTTGGTTTGTTGTGGGGGATTTTTTTTGTTGTTGTTGCTGTTGCTGGTGGTTTGTTGTTTTTTATTTTTATGTTTTCTTTATCTCCATTTTCCCCCCAAGCTGAACCAGGGCTCTGTATTATCAGAGACTCCCACACTCCTGTTTCTGAATTATGTTTCCATCCTGTGTGTGCCCTTTACAAGGGCACAGAGACTGACTATGCACTACCTAGAAAATGTATCCATCAAACAAACTACTTCACACCTCAGCTCACTATCAGCAACAGGACTCTCCCTCAGGTACTTGAAAAGAGAATTGTGACATCAGCTAATGCCTAAGGTCTTCAAAACCAGTACAAATGATGGCAACAATAAAAGAGAAGATGACACATCATGCACAGGGACTCTGCCAGGATGGAAGGGTATCCTACAGGATAGAGGACCCCCAAGAATTCTTCTGTTCCTTCAGTAAATGATCAGGGCAACAAATGAAGGTGATCAGAGGGCTGGAGCACCTCTCCTGTGAGGACAATCTGAGAGAGTTGGGGCTGGCCAGCCTGGGGAAGAGAAGACTCCAGGGAATTCTCATAGCTACATTTCCATGTCTGAAAGGGACCTACAGGAAAGGCCAGGCAGGGACTGTTTCCAAGGCCTTGTAGTGACAGGACAAGGAACAATGGTTTGAAACTAGAGCAGATTGGGCATTAGGAGGAAGTTCTTTATATGATAGTGGTGAGACACTGGAACAAGTTGCCCAGGGATGTGGTTGAGACCCCATCCCTGGAGACAGTCAAGATCAGACTCAATGTGGCCCTGGACAGCCTAATCTAGTTGGAGATGTCCCTGCTTGACTACAGGGAGGGGGTGGATGCCCTTTGAGGGTTGCTTCAAACCTGGTGCAATCTGTGTACCTGTGAATCTCCTTTTCACTACAGTATGTGGAGTTAATAAAGCATCAGATCAAATCCCCCTTTCCTCTGGCTCACAGAGATGTCTCTGAGTGTGCACCTGGAAAGCTGTGGTACTAGAAAGAGCTGATTTATTCAAATCACTTTGGTGTCATCTGAGCAGCACTACCAGACAGTCAAGAGCCTTGAGGGCTCTCTAGAGAAGCCATTTTCCCTGTGCTTTTCTTCTCCAGTAGTCCAAATGGAACAGACTCTCCAGGGAGGTGGTTGAATCCCCACCCCTGGAGGTGTTTCAGACAGGTAGAGATGTGGTGCTGAGGGACATGGGTTAGCAGCAGCCTTTGTCAAGATAAGCAGTGGTTGAACTGCACCATCTTCAAGGTGTTTTCCAACCAGAATAATTCTGTGATTCTATAAAACAGTCTGATCTGCTCTGTGTTGGGTGTCAGTGTTCAAACACCTCAGCAGACATGCTCAGCACCCTGCTGGAAACTCCTCTGCAATCCCTGTGGCTGCCCAGCCACAACTCCTTCAGAACAATCTTGTCCATCTCACTGCTCAAGCCTTGGGCTGCTTTCTGGGGGCTTGGGCGTGAGGTTTTTTCCCCCCTCTTTTAAACTCACTCACAATAAAATCTGCCCTACTACTTGTGGAGTGCTGCTCAGCCTGCTGGAAGCAGGTTTGGTGCCTAAGGCACTTCCAGCCTGGACAGAAGACAGCTCTGGCATGCAAGGGGACTTTAGTCCTGCAAGACACTGCCCATCTTTTAACTCTCCCTGCCTTCAGCTCACAGCAGTATTTCAACTCCATTTTGCTTGCACTGATTCCACTCCAACAATATTTTCTCCTGCACCTGAGGGAAGTGACAAGGTAAGGAACACCAAATGCAACAGACAGCTGCTGGGCTTCTCTCACCATTTTTCTTCCCCTTAATAAACCTTTTATTTCTAGGCTCTCAAGACAGGAAGCATGTTGCCATCTATCACTCTAAAAAAGTAACACATCTTTTCATTTTGCCACTCTGCAGCACAGTTCTAGTCCAGAGCCTTTGATTTTATTTATTTTTTGTTTTGTCTTTGTCCTTTCACAGTTGCAGGTCAAGAGTAAAACCATGCTGAGGATGCACACACAGCTTTCAGGGGATGTTTACTAACTTAATAGAAAAGAAGCTCCAAAAAGAGATTTGGGATGTCCTGACAGACCTCTCAAAAAAACTAGGAATAGTATTGGATGTTTCCAAATCCATCTTTAATTTTCTCCTCTCCAATCCAGAGTCCAGAGACTGGTAAGACCCCACCTAGACCACTGCACCCAGTTCTGGTGCCCCCAGCATAATAAGAAGGACTTGGAACTGTTGGAGAGGGTCCAGAGGAGGCCACAAAGATGATCAGAGGGCTGGGAGCACATCACCTATGGGGACATGCTGCAAAAGTTGGGGCTGTTCAGGCTGGAGAAGGGAAGGCTGCAGGGAGACCTTAGAGCAGCCTTCCAGTACCTGAAGGGGGCTCCAGGAAAGCTGGGGAGGGACTTTGGACAAGGGCTGGGAGTGACAGGATGAGAGGGAATGGATTGAAGCTTGAGGAAGGCAGATTGAGACTGGAGATTAGGAAGAAATTCTTGACAGTGAGGGTGGTGAGACACTGGCACAGGTTGCACATGGAGGTTGTGGATGTCCCCTCCCTGGAGGTGTTCAAGGCCAGGTTGGATGAGGTCTTGGGCAACCTGGGCTGGTGGAAGCTGCCCCTGCCTATGGCAGGGAGGTAGGAGCAGATGATCTTTAAGGTCCCTTCCAACCTAAGCCATTCTATGATTAAACCAGCCACTTGATGAAAATGAAGCTCAGGAGGCCTGAACTTTATATCTTGGTTTGGTCTATTCTGTAAATCCAGTGAATGAGACAGAGCGGCCCTGCTCAAGGGCTTTTGCCTGTCACATTTTTAATCCATCAGTTTCCCTCTGCACAGCCAACATAAACAAACAGGTTCCCAGACTGACAGCCAAGGCTCAGGCTCACCATCCACATTTTATGGATGCCTCATTCCACTCCTGCTGGCACTTAGGAAGAGCAGAGGCCAAGAGCTGTCCTGCCCAGCTGGCCAGCCCTCCCAGCACACAACACTGACCCTGCTGGTAACAAAGTTAATCCCCTTGGGGAAAAGAGCAAAAGACCCCAAATTTCCACATACTTTTCTACAGCCTGTTCCAATCTTGCAGGAAAGAAATTGTTCCTAATATCCAATCTAAACCTCTCCTGGTGCTACTTGAGCCCATCCCCTCTTGTTCTGTCACTTGTTCACAGGGAGAAGAGATGAATCCACACCTTACTCCAACTTCCTTTCAGGAACCTGTAGGGAGTCAGAAGGTCTCCCCTCAGCCTCCTTTTCTGCAAACTAAACAACCCCAATTCCCTCAGCTGCTCCTCACCAGGCCTCTTCTCCAGCTTTGTTGCCCCATCCTTCTGACATTCTAAACCTCACATCCCCTTCCCAGCATTTCACACCTGCCCAGGATGTTTTCACCTCTGCTCTGAAGACCCTGCTGCTGGTTATCTTTCCAAAGGATCATTAACAGAGAAGAAGTGAGGGGAAGTTACCTTTGAACTGCTTGATCATATTCTGATGGTTCTCAATAGCTTCCTGCAAGATCACTTCAGGTTGGTCCATCTTCCACTGCCACTCTGTGCCCACTGGGTTTGTGTGATGCCTGAAGGAAAGAGAGAGAGTCATTCCCTGTCACTTGGGACAAAGACAGAACCAGCCCTCTGTCACCCTGGGCACTTTGGCATTGTTTAATGATATTAAAAGCAACAAGAAACTCCCAGCAACATCCTGCTTCTGACACAGCTTTCAGATGTCACCTTTGAACACCACCCTCCTACCCTTCTCCTTCAAGGCTTTGGTCTCCCCAGCAGGAAGAAGGGACATTGCAGTGGACATTCAACACAACATACTACTTCTGGATTCCAGGGAAAAGCTTTCTAAGCTAAAATGATGCTCTGCAGCCAGGAAGTCCTCCACAAAGAAAGGAAAACTGGTTCTACCTCCTCTTCTGACCACAGCTTCATGAAGCCCAAGAAAAGGAAGGTCCTAAGACATCTTCAGTGCCCTAAAAAGGCCAAGATTTGGTTCTGACCCAGCCTTTCTGCAGTGCTCTACTAAAACACAGGGGGAAAGAGAAGAAAGCACTTTCTCAGAATGAAGTAGCTGGGCCAGTGCCTACTCAAGACAATCAAAAGACTCCCACTGACTTCTCCAAGTGAGGAAGACTTGCAGCAGCTCCACACTCAGCGCTAAAGCAGATTCGAGACCCAGCATCAATAAAACAACCCTCTGGGCCAAACGAGTTGGAGCAAGCCCAGAGGAGGCCACAAGGATGATCCAAGAGCTGGAGCACCTCTGCTATGAGGACAGGATGAGGGAGCTGGGGTTGTTCAGCCTGGAGAAGAAAGACTCTGTGGGACCTTAGAGCTCCTTCTAATATGTGAAGGGATCCTACAGGAAGGCTGCAGAGGGACTCGTCATAAGGGTGTCTAGAGCCAGGCCAAGAGGGAATGGTTTGAAGCTGAGGGAGAGCAGGGTTAGAGTGGAGCTGAAGAAGTGACAAGGACAGTGACAAGCAGAGTCCCTCAGGGCTCAGTCCTGGGACCAGTCTTGTTCACCATCTTTGTTGGTGCCATGGACAGTAGCATTGAGTGCACCCTCAGCAAGTTTGCTGCTGACACCAAGCTGTGTGGTGCAGCAGACAGGCTGGAGGGAAGGGATCCATCCAGAGGGACCTGGACAGGCTGGAGAGGTGAGGCCATGACAACCTCAGGAGGTGCAACAAGACCAAGTGCAGGGTCCTGCATCTGGGTCGGGGCAATCCCAAGCACAAATCCAGGCTGGGCAGGGACTGGCTGGAGAGCAGCCCTGAGGAGAGGGACTTGGGGGTGCTGGGGGATGAGAAGCTCAGCAGGAGCCAGCAGTGAGCACTTGCAGCCCAGAGAGCCAAGCAGAGCCTGGGCTGCAGCAGGAGAAGTGTGGCCAGCAGGGCCAGGGAGGTGATTCTCCCCCTCTGCTCCACTCTGCTGAGACCCCACCTGGAGTACTGCATCCAGTTCTGCAGCCTCTGTTACAAGAGGGATCTGGACATGCTGGAAGGTGTCCAGAGAAGGGCCACCAGGATGAGCAGAGGGCTGGAGCTGCTCTCCTATGAGGACAGACTGAAAGAGTTGGGGCTGTTCAGTCTGGAGAAGAGAAGGCTCTGAGGTGACCTTCTTGTGGCCTTCCAGGATCTGAAGGGGGCTCCAAGAAAGCTGGGGAGGGACTTTTTAGGCTATCAGGAAGTGATAGGACTGGGGGGAATGGAACCAAGCTGGAAGTGGGGAGATTCAGGCTGGAAGTGAGGAAGAAGTTCTTCACCATGAGGGTGGTGAGAGCCTGGAATGGGTTGCCCAGAGAGGCTGTAGATGCCTCCTCCCAGCAGATGTTCAAGGCCAGGCTGGCTGAGGCCTTGGGTATCCAAGCCTAGTTGAGAGGTATCCCTGCCCATGGCAGGGGAGTTGGAGTAGATGATCTCTTCCAACCTAAGCCATTCTAGGATTTGCTCCTCCCCTTCAAAGGCACAGATTCCAACAGTGCTCTCAAACCCCTTCACCACCCCAAAGATCCTTTAAGTTAAAACACCTCTGGGGGTTGGATTTCTCTTTCACTTTTACTCCTGTCTGCCAACACAGAAAAGTTTTCTGAATGCCAACTATAAAAGGCCTTTATAAAACTCTTCCATGTTTAACTACATAACTTCTCCCTTGTATACTAAATAGGGCAAGCTGGCAGCAAATCAATAAGACTCTCAATGCACACTGGACAGCCATTATTAGTGGCCAGCAGTCCTTCAATTTTTAAGACATTTCTTTTTAATAAACATAGCAGCTCATGTCTACAAAGCAGCTTACTGAGCAAAAAGCAGTTGATCACCTAACACAGGGAAGGGAAAGAAGTAATGCCTGCAGGCTGGTGAGATTGATTCACAGTCCCTGGCACAGACAGAATTTCACTGTCACCTCCTCATTCCTCTGCAGGCTCAGAGACCCTCTGCATCATCTGCCACAGCAGCTACTCAAGCCTTCAGCAGGTAACTGTGCAGAGTATTCCTTCCCAAAAATCACACCCACACCTCAGCCCAAAGCACACATGCCAAGACCCCCTGATGTTAGTAGAGATTCCAGGGGTCAAACAGGTTTGATTTGATACTTCACAGAATCCCTGCATGGTTCAGGTTGGAAGGGACCTCTGGAGATCATCCAGTCCAAGCCCCCTGCTAGAGCAGGGCACCCACAGCAGCTTGCCCAGGATCACAATGGCCAGGGGGCTTTAGAAGCTCTCCACACAAGGAGACTCCACAACCTCTCTGGCCAGCCTGCTCCAGGGCTCCAGCACCTTCACAACAAACAAAATTCTCCTTAAGTTCAAGTGGAACCTCCTGGGTTCCAGTCTGTGCCCCTTGTCCTGTTACTGGGCACTTCTGAGAAGGATCTGGCCCCATCCTCTTGCCCCCAACCCTTTAGCTCTTGCTGAGCACTGATCAGATCCCCTCTGGGGCTGCTCTTCTCCAGGCTCTCAGCCCCAGGGCTCTCAGCTTTTCTTCCTCAGAGCTGCTCCAGGCCCCTCAGCCTCTTTGCAGCCTCCCCTGGACTCTCTCCAGCAGTTCCCTGTCTCTCTTGAACTGGGGAGCCCAGACCTGTATCCAGGACTCCAGATATGGCCTCCCTAGGGCAGAGTAGAGGGGAAGGAGAACCTCCCTCAACCTGCTGGCCACATTCTTCTTCATGCACCCCAGGGGACCATTGACCTTCTCGGCCACAAGACTTCAGAGACAAGCCAGCACTGACCCAGCACCTCACCACCATGGAGCAGTGCAAGACTGCATGAAGCGTGATGGGAAGCTCCCAGCTCACTCCTGCTCTCCCCCTGACTGAGAAGATGGCTTCCATTCCAGCCCCTCATCAGACCTTTGATCTCCCAGCATTACCAAAGCATCCCTGGCAGTCCATCAGACCTGTGTGCTGCAGCAGGGCTCTAGAGCCCCCTTCAGGATCCCTTCTCTATGAGTTTAAGTCAAATTTTGCTTTACAGCCTCCTGGAGTGATCACTCTTCTGTGAGCAATGCTTTGAGCAATGAAGTCTTCCAAAAAAACTTCTGAGACAAAGCACCTGAAAGGGGCCTGCAGGAAAGCTGGGGAGGGACTTGTCACAAGGGCTTGTAGTGAGGGAATGGATTGAATCTCAGGGAGGGCAGATTGAGACTGGAGATTAGACAGAAATTGTTCACAGTGAGGGTGGGGAGACACTGGAACAGGTTACCCAGGGAGGCTGTGGATGCTCTCTCCCTGGATGTGCTCAAGGCCAGGTTGGATGAGGCCTTGAGCAACCTTGGGCTGGTGGAGTTGTCCCTGCCCATGGAACTGGATGATCTTCAAGCTCCCTTCCAGCCCAAACCTTTCTATCAGTCTATGGAGATGCAGCACAGGTGTAAAGCATCATTCACTTCATTCCCTCCAGCAATCAGCTGATGGCTGCTGAAACCTGGTGTGCAACACCAAGGTGAGGAAACACTGGTGAGAGTGATCATGAAAGGACATGTGCTTCCCAGAATGTATGGAGGGCAAGAGAAGGATAAAAACAAGAGTCCAAGAAGCAGATTTCAGTGGACACTGACAACTGGGGGGTGAGATCCCAGAGGAGATAAAAGTTTAAACTCAAAGGAGCTCAGACCTGGCAGGTTTTTAAAACCTATTGATGCAGAAGTGCAAACTGCAGAAAAAAAAAAAAAAAAAGAAAGAAAAAAGAAAAAAAAAAACACAGATATGAAGAGTGACAGGAAACCAGCCTGGCAGAATCACAGCCTTGTCTGCAACCTTGTGATCCTCCAGCTGAAAGTAAGAGCAAGAGCACAAGAACACAGAGGCATCATCAGGAAGGGCAAGGCAAAAATTAGATCCAGCTAGCAAAGGACACAGAAAAGGGCTACAGGAAGGACTTTCCCTATAATGATGTGAGAAGCAAGAAGAAGACCAAGGAAAAAGCTTGTCCAGTGCACAAGGAAGCAGTGCTCAATGTTTCTCTCTGATGACAAGAAACCTGTTTGCTCCTTTTTTCTTCTGCTTTCTCCTGAGGGCAATGTGAAGAGCCCAGAGCAGATTAGGAAGATGACAGGTTAGAGCTGTTTTATCTGAAGGAGATGTCTGCCCTGGGAGAGTTAAAACCACCCTAGAGCAGGCTGGATGAATTGGCTGGCAGCATCAGTCACTAGCAATCAGCTGAAAGTTTGTGAGGAGCACATAAAAAGTGATTTAAAACACACAGGAAGAGTTCAAACGCAGAGCTCACTCTAGCAGGAGCCAAAGGTTTCTGCACCAACCCCTCTTAACTTCCAGTTGCTGAGGACATACTGGGTTAAAAAAATAAAGTGTCTGTGAGCCCCAGAACACAGCACTGAGACAGGTCACAGCCAACATGGACCTGCTGACAGCACTGCATGCCAAGACCACCTCTGGCCCTTGCAGGCAAAGGAAAAGAAGAGAGTAAGATCACTTGGTCCTATTACACCACCTGGCAGCAACTCCTAGTACCAGCAGTGAGGACTTCAGAGCAGGATGGTTTTGTTGGTTCCTCTGAACTGAGAGAACTGATCAAAAGATTTCTAGAACCCACTTCCTTTACTGGCACTGGTGAGACTGCACCTTGAATACTGGGTTTAATTTAGGGTCCCTCATTCCAAGAGCATTTTGCTGCTGGAGTGGGTCCAGAGAAGGGCAATGAAGATGAAGGGCCTGAAGAACAGGGCTGGTGAGGAGCAGCTGAGGGAACTGGGGTGGTTTAGCCTGGAGAAGGCTGAGGGGAGACCTTCTGGCTCTCTACAGTTCCCTGAAAGGAGATTGGAGCCAGAAGGGGGTTGGGCTCTTATCCCTAGTAACAAGGAATAGGACAAGAAGAAATGGCCTCAGGTTGCACCATGGGAGGTTTAGGTTGGACATTAGAATAAACTTCTTCAGGGAAAGGGTTCTCAAGTACTGGAACAGGCTGCCCAGGGAAGTGGCTCCGAGCAACCTGCTATGGTTATTTCAAGAGCTCCTGAAAGACTGACAGGTCCAAAAAGTCAACAAACCAGAGAAGAATCAAATCTGAAGGAAACAATGAACCTTGGGGTACAATCTATTAATTCTGTAACCAGAAAAACCTGCCCACATTGAAACACTGGGAGAGAAGAGGATGAACTTGGCAGAACAAGTTGGTGGCTGGAGATCCAAGGAGGCTGAGCTTTCATGTTCCCATTCCAAGCTTTACAGACCTACAGTGCCAACTCCTTTGAGATCAGAACATTTCTCATCTCCCTGAAGAACTTAACCTCTGGAGTCAAGTCCCTTAACAAGCAGAAGCTTTTGTTTTAACCCAAGCTTTCAGTTTCCTCTTAATTTTTTAATGACCTTCTTAAGTACCTCTCCTATGAGAGATTAAAAATTAATCTCTTCATTTTGAAGAGCTTACTATCTGTGATCACTGGCTTTTTTGGCCACATTTGTTTAGAGCATCTGAGCAAAACTTCAGCTCTGGTTTACTGTACAAGCTAAAGGTGAAACCTTCAAGAACAGATCCAAAGAGATCTGGACAGGCTGGAGAGCTGGGGCCATGGGAACCTCATGAATTTCAATAAGGACAAGTCCTCTGGGGAGAAACAACACCAGGCACCAGGCCAGACTAGGGGTCATCCAGCTGGAAAGCAGCCCCATGGAGAAAGACCTTGGAGTCCTAATGGACAGCAAGTTCTCCACGGGACAGCAATGTGCCCAAGTGGCCAAGGGAGCCAATGGGATCCTGGGGTGCATCAAGGGAAGTGGATCCAGGAGGTCTAGGAAGGTTCTCCTGTCCCTCTACTCTGCCCTGGTGAGGCCACACTTGGAATATTGGTGTCCAATTTCAGGCTCCCCAATTCCAGAGACAGGGATCTGCTGCAGAGAGCCCAAAAGACAGAAATGAGGATGACTGAGGGCCTTGAACATCGCTCCTGTGGAGAAAGACTGAGAGTCATGGGGCTGCTTAATTTGGGGAAGAGAGGGCTGAGATGGGATCTGATCAATATCTATCAATACCTGAGGGGTGGGTGCCAAGATGAAGGGGCCAGGCTCATTTCAGTGGCAGGACAAGGAACAATGGGTAGAAAATGGAACCCAGGAAGTCCTACCTCAACATGAGGAGAAACTTCTCTGCTGTGAGGGTGCTTGAGCCCTGGAGCAGGCTGCCCAGAGAGGTTGTGGAGTCTCCTTCTCTGGAGGCTTTCAAGACCTGTCTGGATGAATTCCTGGGTAGCCTGCTCTAGGTGATCCTGCTTTGGCAGGGGGGTTGGACTGGATGATCTCTGGAGGTCCTTCCCAACCCCTAACATTCTGTGATTCTATGATCATAAAGTTACAGAAAAGCATCAACCAATTTCTGCAGAGGATATTTCACTCTGTCTGGTGTGCCTCCTCCTGGAATGCAGAAAGCATCAACCCTATTCATTGAAATCTTAATTAGCTGTTCCAGGTCTCCACAACAATTGATTGGGCTTTGGACACTCAGCCAGGGAACAATCAAATCAGGTTTGCCTGGAGACTTTGAGGTCCCTTCCAACCCAATCCATTCTATCAGTCTACCAGAGCTAAACTGCTTCCAGGGACAGGAAGGAGAAGGAAGGGCCTCCAGTGCAAGGTCAAGCTGTTTCTTTTACAAAACCCCCAAGCCTGAGTGTGCTTGGATGCTGGCTCCACCCATGATGCCTGGGTCAGAGCCAGCCAACCACAAATGACATCCAGTTCCCAGGGAGAGCAGCTGAACCCCAGCATTTCATGCCAAAGGAGGGAAAAGCAAACAAACCAGCTCCATGGCCTTTTCCTCAGCCATCCTGGGAGAGCTGCAGTGGTTATGCAGCAAGAAACACTGGCAGGCTGCACAAATGTCAAAATGCAGGAAATAAGAAATCAAGATAGAAGGAATCCCTGCAGCCTTACCTACAGCTTGGTGGGCAGAGCTGCACAGCGAGGCCAGCAAGGCATAAAACCTGTCTTAAAAATATTTGGCCAACAGTAGATCAAAAACTATTGCTTCATGTCTGCTGCAACACACATGGCAGCTGCTAAGAAGGTGGTAACAGGTTCATCCCACCCAGGCACCTCTGCCTGCAGATCTGCATTCAGTCTGACATGATTAAGGGACCTGGCAAGGGGTGGTTGGTTGAAAGGAAAACATGGCCTGCATGTAGAAAAATGAAACAGCTTCTCAGGATGGGTGAAAATGGATGATGACATTGGTCCTTTGGAAGAACTGTTTCTTCCAGGCTGGAAGAGGTCCTGAGAGACCTGGTCTAGTGGAGACACTGGAACAGGTTGCCCAGGGAGGCTGTGGATGCTTCCTCCCTGGAGGTGTTCAAGACCAGGCTGGATGAGGCCTTGAGCAACCTGGGCTGGTGGGAGGTGTCCCTGCCCATGGCAGGGGGTTGGAACTGGATGATCTTTAAGGTCCCTTCCAAACTAAACCACTCTATGAATCTATGAATCATTGGATTCCAGAGCATTTTCTTCTGACATTTCCAATGCATTCAGGAGGTTGCCATTAGTTAAACAAGGTGGACTTGATGATCTCTGAGGTCTTTTCCAACCTTGTTGATTCAATGATTCTCATTAGGGCTACTGCTTCCAGGCCTGCTCTTAAAGTGACAAATGAGTTCCAGGATGAGCTGGAGGCACAGACCTGCTGGAGTGGGTCCAGAGGAGGCCACAAAGATGATTAGAGGGCTGGAGAATGTTCCCTATGGGGACAGGCTGGGAGAATTGGGGCTGTTCAGCCTGGAGAAGAGAAGGCTCCAGGGAGACTTTACAGCTGCATTTCAATATTTGAAGAGGATATGCAGGAAGGCTGGGGAGGGATTGTTCAGAAGGGCCTGTAATGAGAGGGTAAGGGGAAATTGTTTGAAACTGAAGGAGGGCAGATTTAGGTAGGACATCAGGAGGAAGTTCTGCACAGTGAAGGTGGTGAAACACTGGAACAGGTTGCCCAGGGATGTTGGTGAGGCCCTGTCCCTGGAGACATTCAAGATCAGCCTTGATGTGGTCCTGGACAGCCTGACCTAGCTGGAAATGTCCCTTCTGACTGCAGGGGGGGTTGGACAAGAGGACCCCTGAGGGTCCCTTCCAACCCATGAACCTGATCCCACTTGGTGACTTCACTTTGCAGAGAAACATGTTTTGGCTAAAAATCCAAAAAGAGAGCATGAGAGAGAGCAAGAGAGAGGCTGCAGGGTTTATCAACTGTGCTGACATGGGAGCAGAGAGAAGAGTGGGTATGAAAGTCCCTTCTTCCTACACCACATCAACCTGACCAGCACAGCTCACAGACACACACAGGCTGTAGCAACCCAAGGACAGGATCTGAAAAAGCAACCAAAGTGCAGAAAAAAAAAAAAAAAAAAAAACAGCTTCTTTCAGCAGCACTTCTGGTTTCTGTCAACCTTAAGGTGTGCATCAAGTGAGCCCTGGCACGAGCCTCACATTGAGCTCAAGTTTTCCAACCTGAAATTCTTCAGAGTGAGATACTGAGCAGGTTGCCCAGGGAGGTTGTGGCTGCCCCCTCCCTGGAGGTGTTCAAGGCTGGGTTGGATGAGGCCTTGAGCAACCTGGGCTGGTGGAAGGTGTCCCTGCCCATGGCATGGGGGTTGCAACCAGATGATCTTTAATGTCTCCTCCAACCCAAACCATTCTGTGAATCTATGGCAGAGGTGTGAGAAGAGAAGACAGACAGCTGCAGTCCATCTGGAAGAGTCAAACAACTGCAACCCATCTCACTCACAGAGGGTAAATAAATGAGAACACTTCTCAGCACAGGCCCCTGGAAAGCTGTTTGCTTGCATTCAGGTTGGTGCCATTAGTTAAATAAGGCCTCCAGCATTCATTATCGTTAGGGCTACTGCTTCCAGGCCTGCTCTTAAAGTGACAAATGAGTTCCAGGATGAGCTGGAGGCACAGAGAATGTCTCCCATGTGGCCATTTATCCCAATTAGTGCACTTTTCAATTTACACTGCTTTGGCTTCTCCACTCCAGTCCCACACTCCAGACAGGCTGCTGCTGCTGCATAGAAATACTGAGCTGGGTCATTCTGAAGGGGAGCAGAGTGGAATGGTCTGCAGTGCACTAGCAGGAACAAAATGCCTCATTCTGATGATGTTATTGCTTTCTATTTGCTGTTTATGATCTCCCTTCTGTGTAGGGACAGAGGGACAACATTATGCAATCTTCTCCTAACCAGTTCAGTCACCACTGCAGAATTAAATGCACTGTGGCTGGCTGATACATAAGGGAAAAAAAAAAAAGCAAGCTAGGAGTGGTACATTTGTCATCCCAGGCATTAGAGGGGCTCTGAAGGAAAGCATAACACTTACACATTAAACATGCCATTTGCTGTGTCCTTTCAAGCCAGCATATGATGAAAGCCCAACAAGAGCACCAACACAGGATGAGGGGGAATGGATTGAAGCTTGAGGAGAGCAGATTTAGCCTGGAGATTAGAAAGAAATTCTTTCCAGTGAGGGTGGGGAGACACTGGATCACGTTGCCCAGGGAGGTTGTGGATGCCCCCTCCCTGTTCAAGGCCAGGTTGGATGGGGTCTTGGGCAACCTGGGCTAGTGGGAGGTGTCCCTGCCCATGGCAAGGGGTTGGAACTGCCAGGTCCCTTCCAGCCCAAACCATTCTATAAATCTATGAACATTCTGGCTCAGCCTCCCAAATGCAAGCTCACCAGGATGACCACTGTCTGATGCTTCTACTTACCACTAACATCAGATGGCTTCCAAGGGCCTTTTAAAATTGCAGCAGCCCTTTGGCACTGATGCTGTCATTTAAATATTCTCATTAAACATTTACAGGATTAAAACTTGAAGGCTGACACAGACAGAAAGTGCTGCTCAGAGGAATTTGGGTGGTTTTGCATGGAAATATTGGGATGCTGGACAACAAGGCTAAGGGATGGAATGGGTGTTACCAGCAGTCAACCCCACAGTCCCCATGGTGTGTGTTAACTAGCAAGGCAGAAGACAAAAGAACTCAAGGAATAACCATCACATCCTCCCACTCAGCAGACTTTCACCTCACTGCTTTTCCTTCTGCTGTGCCTCTCTTTGCTTCCCTGATCCCATCCTGCACTGCCCCAGCTGAGCAAAAACCTTCCTTGGAAAGCCAGGAGTTGAGTTCAGTGAGCAGGGAGAGCATCTCCCAGCTCAGACCCAAGCTCATTGCCTTCAGAGCATTAACAAAGAAATTCCTCTGAGGGAAGTCACTTTCCTGACTCAAGGGAAACTCATTCATTAGCTCCTGGTTTAGGAGGGCCACAGTTAGCAAGTCATCACTTTTTACTCAGCCAGAACACCAACTGAATTGGAGGAGGTGAAGGTGTTTTAAGTAAGAAGAATGGTCCAGTGTGAACCTTGTTGGGGGCATTGCACAAGATGAGCCAAGCTGATGTTCTCCAGAGCACAAGGAGCCATGAGGAGTCCCAGATAGTGATCTCCAGAAGGAGCCAAACCTCTCCCAAGCTCTCTGTACAGGCAGCAGGGGGAACTGCAGGGCAGTAGATGGAGAAGTGTCTGTCCCTCCCTGATTCCTGCTTACACTGTGCTCCACTTAGTAGGGAGCTGGTAGTCTCAGGGGAGACCTTATTGCTGTCTACAACTACCTGAAGGGAGGCTGTAGGCAGGTGGGGGTTGGTCTCTTCTCCCAGGCAACCAGCACCAGAACAAGAGGACACAGTCTCAAGCTGTGCAGGGGTTTAGACTTGATCTTAGAAAGAAGTTCTGCACAGACAGAGAGATTGCCATTGGAATGTGCTGCCCAGGGAGGTGGTGGGGTCAATGTCCCTGGAGGTGTTTAAGAAAAGCCTGGATGAGGCACTTAGTGCCATGGTCTGGTTGATGAGTTAGGGTTGGGTGATGGGTTGGACTTGATCATGTCGGAGGTCTCTTCCAACCTGCTTGATTCTGTGATTCTGTGACTTGCTGGGGCTCAAAACCTGTCTGCAGAAGACACAGCTCTAGGGAGGGAGTGACAATGGGGAGCCCTCAGACCCTCTTCAGCCTCCGAGATGTGAAGCCCACCCACACAGCTCACCTTCTACCACCCCTGACCCACAGGCTCCACAGCTCTCAGGAGCGCAGCACAGGAGCAAAGCTGCTCCCTTCCAAATCCTTCCTCCCCAGTCCCCAGGTGAAAAGGGCAGACTGCCTTGGGTTTGAGGAGCAGGAGAGGACAGAGTAAAGCACAGGCCCAATCCCAAAGCATTTTACCTCCAGCAGAAGACACATTTGTTGGCACAAGCCAGGCTGGGGGTGGCCTCCATGCAGCGGTGGCTCTGGATCCCGTAGAAGGTGTGTTTGTAGCAGCCGCCTCGGCCACGAAGCATCGCCTGACAGCACAGAAAGACACACACACAGACACCAAAAACATTAAAACACACCAGCTGGAGCCAAGCCAAGGCTTTAAAACCTGCTCCCTGGGTATATTGGCAGTTTTCAGCCTTGAACTTCTTGAACCTCTCCTATAACAGACAGGCTGAGAGAGTTGGCGTTGCTCAGTTGGAGAAGAGGAAGCTCCAGGGAGATCTTAGAGATGCATTTCCATGTCTGAAGGGGACCTACAGGAAGGCTGGGGAGGGACTGTTTTGAAGGGCTTGGGATGATAGGACTGGCTGAGGGAGCTGGGAGTGTTTAGCCTGGAGAAGAAGAGGCTCAGGGGTGACCTCATTGCTGTCTACAACTACCTGAAGGGAGGTTGTAGCCAGGTGGGGGTTGGGCTCTTCTCCCAGGCACCCAGCAGCAGAAGGAGGGGACACAGTCTCAAGCTGTGCCAGGGGAGGTCTAGGCTGGATGTTAGGAGGAAGTTCTTCCCAGAGAGAGATTTGCCATTGGGATGTGCTGCCCAGGGAGGTGGTGGAGTCACCATCCCTGGAGATGTTCAAGAGAAGCCTGGATGAGGCACTTAGTGCCATGGTCTGGTTGATTGGATAGGGCTGGGGGATAGGTTGGACTGGAGGATCTTGGAGGTCTCTTCCAACCTGGTTGATTCTATGACAAGAGGAAACATTTTGAAACTGGAGCAGGGGAGATTTAGGTTGGACATCAGCAGGCAGCTCTGCACAATGAGGGTGGTGAGACACAGGAACAGGTTGCCCAGAGATGTGGTTGAGGCCCTGTCTCTGGAGATATTCAAGAGCAGATCAGTGTGGCCCTGGGGCAGCCTGCTCTAGTTGGGGTTGTCCCTCCTGATTGCAGTGGGGTTGGACAAGCTGACCTTTGAGGATCCCTTCCAACCCCATGCAATCTGTGACTCTGTGAGAATCTGTGAACTTTGGTGTCCCAAATCACCTGTGAGGGACATTGCCAGCAAGGTCACAGCTCTGGAGCAGGTCTGAATAGTGACAGATGCTGTCTGCTGTGAGAAATCCATAAGACAAATTCAGATCAGCATACAGCAGGACAGCTTATGTACAGCCCTACAGGGAAAAAAAAAAAAAAGGCATTTCTGATGTCAAATTTACAACTGCTTTAGAGGCCAGAACCTTTAACATCATCAATAACTTCTCAGCACAGCATAACAATGTGCTTAGGCTGAAGCTTTTAACTGAATCAGCTCCAAAAGCAGGTGAAGCCACTTAAGCTGCAAGAAGGATTATTGTAAAAGCTCCCTAAGGAGCACCAAGGATCAATTTCAGGGCTGCCCTACCCAATGCTCAATTATTTTCATTTGTCTAGGAGACTTTTTTCTTCCAGCACTAAATTAAATACCCTGACCTCATAAACCCTCATTCACAACACTCAGCAGCTCCAGCAGGATGCTGCATTTGCCTTCACAGAAGCACAGCAGCTTTCCCACCAGGATTTAACTCCTGTTTAGCACACAGGTTGCTCACCAAATCATTTTGGTTGGAAGAGCCCTCTAAGACCATGCAGTCAAACCATTCTCTGCCAAGGCTGCTGCTAACCCATGTCCCTCAGTACCACATCTCTGCCTCTTTGAAACATGGGGATGGGGATTCAACCACCTCCATGGGCAGCCTGTGCCAGTCTGAGAACCCTTTCAGTGAAGAAGTTTTTTCCAATATCCAACCTAAACCTTCCAGGCCACTTCCTCTCATCCTGTCATCAGTTATTTGGAAGAAAAGACCAACACCAACTGTGCTACAACCTCCTTTCCTTTCAGAGAGTTGTAGAGAGCCAGGAGGTCTCCCCTCAGCCTCCTTTTCTCCAGACTGTGCATCCCCAATTCCCTCAGCCACTCCTGTGCTCTGGACCCTTCAAGCAGCTCTTTTATGATCTCAGTTAAACAATGAAAACTGAGCAGGGATCCTCTCCATGCTCAACAGAAAAATTTGAAATCTGAAATAGTAACTTTCAATCCACTTTTCTCTAGCTGAAGAGTCCTGGTGATCCAAGAGGAATCTTCACTGAGCAGCAGAATATCCAAACAAGCCCCCAACACATACACAGCTGGAAGATTAAAACACAAAGAGACATGCTGGTTGTTCTACCCCTGCACAGAATGGTTTGGACTGGAAGGGATCTCAAAGATCATCCAGTTCCAACCCCCCTGCCATGGGGGCAGGGACACCTCCCACCAGCCCAGGTTGCTCAAAGCCTCATCCAGCCTGGCCTGGAACACCCCCAGGGAGAGGGCATCCACAACCTCCCTGGGCAACCTGTTCCAGTGTCTCCCCATCCTCACTGGAAAGAATTTCTTCCTAATCTCCAGGCTGAATCTCTCCCCTCCCCAAGCTTCAATCCATTCCTCCTCCTATCACTGCAAGCCCTTATCAAAGGTCCCTCCTCAGTTTTCTTGCAGGCCCCTTTCAGGCCATTTCCTTAAACAGGTTTCAAGAGATTGACAAATTCTAGCAGACCAAGTTACAGTTTGGATTCCCTAAGACAGACAAATCAGACTCTTCCTAAAAATGTTCTCTTCCAGGAGGTGACAGAACACAATCATTTTAATCTAAGATCTCCCAAAGAAGCTCTGCTTAATACTAATCCTCCTATCCCTGCCTCCTGCTTTCTGCTGATACAAATCTCAAACAAGTCTCCTGAAGATCTTCACATATTAGTGTGAATCCAAGTCAAAGCCACTGCCTGTAACCAATTTCAGCTCAATTTATTAGAATGCTTCACATTCAACTCCTGCTTAAGCTAAAAATAGGTCTGGTCCTATCTAAGCACACAGAGCTGCTATTTATTTTGTGAAATGGCTTTACAGGGCTGCATTAAATTCCAGTTCTTTAATAAAAACAAGTTCTCTGGTTTTTCTCCCTCAGTCACAGCAGTAACAAAGTTGGACAAGTTTTCCTTTAAACATTTCATGGCTTCCTCAGACACACACAAAAAAAATATGACAGAGGAGAGGAATGTTTTTAAGAGCAAACAGCAGAAGCAGCAGTGGCAGCAGTGCACCTCACAATTAGTCCTGACAACACAGCAAGAGGGCTCTTCAGACCCTTCAGGAGAACATGTCTCCTGCTGAAGCAGTTCATTGATAGCAGAGTCCCTCAGGGATCAGTCCTGGGACCAGGCTTGTTCAACATCTTTGTTGGTGCCATGGACAGAGGCATTGAGTGCAGCCTCAGCAAGTTTGCTGCTGACACCAAGCTGTGTGGTGCAGCAGACAGGCTGGAGGGAAGGGATCCATCCAGAGGGACCTGGACAGGCTGGAGAGGTGAGGCCATGACAACCTCATGAGGTGCAACAAGACCAAGGGCAAGGTCCTGCAGCTGGGTCGAGGCAATCCCAAGCACAGATCCAGGCTGGGCAGGGACTGGCTGGAGAGCAGAGAACTGGAGAGACCAGGAACTGATCACTGCCACCCTGCAAGGACTGCAGACGTGCTGGCATTTTAATGAGGTGATGATTCCCATCATTTAGCACCTCCACCAATGCTGATGGGTTTGTCATAGAAGGCACGGGTTGGAAGGGACCTCTGGAGATCACAGCCAAAACACCCAGGGCAGGTCACACAGGAACACATCCAGGCAGGTTTTGAATGTCTCCACAGAAGGAGACTCCACAACCTCTCTGGGCAGCCTGTTCCAGGGCTCCAGCACTCCCACACCAAACAAGTTTCTCCTCATGTTGAGGTGCAGCCTCCTGAGTTCCAGCTTGTACCTGTTGTTCCTCCTCCCATCACTGGACACCACTCAATCACAGAGCCTGGCACCTCCCTCTTGACACCCACCCCTCAAATATTTATAGACATTAGTAAGGTCCCCTCTCAGCCTCCTGGTCTCAAGACTAGTCAGCCCCAGGTCTCTCAGTCTTGCTTCATAGGAGAGATGTTCAAGCCCCTTCATCACTCTCTTAGCTCTGAATTCCCAAATGTATAACATTATAGACCAGCTTTCAACTTTTGAGCTTCTCTAGAGGTCCCTACAACCCCTGTGACTGATTCATGAGGACCTGCAAAGGACAGCTGAAACAACAGACAGGCTTCAGTTAGATCTACAGGCTCTGCACCTCTGCATGGGGCTGGTTTTAAGTCTGCAAACCATTTGAAAAGCTCCTGGGTTGCACAGCCTGCACCCCACACCTGCAGGGCTTGGGAATGACTGCTCTCATACATCCAGATACACAACTAGATCCACACAGGCTGGGGGTGAAGGGCTGGGGAGCAGCCCTGGGGGGAAGGACTTGGAGGTGCTGGTAGGGGAAAAGCTGAACATGAAGCTGGCACTGAGCACTGCCTGTCCTGGGCTGATCCCCAGCAGTGTGGACAGCAGGGCAAGGAGGGGATTCTGCCCCTCTGCTGTGCTCTGCTCAGACCCCCCTGCAGTGCAGGAGTCCTCAGCACTGCAGAGACAGGGACGTGTTGGAACAGGACCAGAGGACCACAGCAATAATGGGAGGAAGCTTTCTGCTGTGAAGTCAGGCTGAGGAAGTTGGGCTTGTTCAGCCTGAGGAAGAGAAGGCTCCAGGGAGACCTTCAGGTGGCCTTCCAGTGCTTAAAGAGACCAATCAGAAAGCTGGGGACAGACTTTTGAGCAGGGCCTGTTGTGACAGGACAAGGGGTGATGGTTTGAACTGAAAGAGGGAGATTCAGTCTGGAGATTTTATTAACAGTGAGGGTGGTGAGACCCTGGCCCAGGTTGCCCAGAGAGGTGGGAGATGCCTCATACCTGGAACCACTGCAGATCAGGTTGTTTGAGGCTGTGAGCAACCTGCTGATTGCAGGAGGGTTGGACTAGATGAGCTTTCAAGCTCCCTTCCCACCCAAACCTTGACTCTCTCTGCACACACACTCTCCCCCTGAGCAGCAGTTAAGCAGCCCTGGCATTACCAAGTGACAGTTACCTCATTACCTAAACCTCACTTGACAAATGCTGAGAACCAGTGGAGAGGAGAGGCTCTGGCTGTCACAAACCAGATCTATCAGTCACAGAACAAGAGGTATCCAAAATGCCCTTGTGTGCCCACTGGAGTGTAATGAGGCACTGCCTTATCTTTGTTTCAGAAGCCCTCACATGAGTGATGTAACCATCCTGCTTTCCTCTGCACTCTTCTGCTCCTGCCATATATTTCAGCAGGCAGGAGATATTTCAGCAGAAGAAAAAGAAAACAACAGAAAATGATGTTCCCAGCTCTGCCATGGTCACATTCTCACCCTTCTCTGGGGGATTTTAAGAGCTCAAAATGAAAACTAAAGCACAAAAGTGGTCAGAGAAGACCTGCAAGATCATGGAGTCTAACCATCAACCTGACATCACCATGGCCATTACACCATGGTCCCCAAGTGCCATGGATCACAGGATGTTAGGGGTTGGAAGTGACCTCAGGAGATCATTGAGTCCAACCCCCCTGCCAGAGCAGGACCATAGAATCCAGCACAGGTCACACAGGAACACATCCAGATGGGGCTTGAAAGTCTCCACAGAAGGAGACTCCACAACCTCTCTGGGCAGCCTGTTCCAGTGCTCTGTGAGCCTCACAGTGAAGAAGTTCCTCCTCATGTTGAGGTGGAACCTCCTGTGCTGGAGTTTATATCCATGGTCCCTTGTCCTATCCCAGGGTGCAAGTGAGCAGAGCCTCTCCCCTCCCTCTTGACCCCCAGCCCTTAGATATTTACAGACATTTCTTAAATCCCCTCTCAGTCTTCTCCTCTCCAGACTGAACAGCCCCAGGGCTTCAGCCTCTCCTCATGGGGCAGTACTCCAGTCTCTTCACCATCCTTGTGGCTCTCCATAGGACTCTCTCCAGCAGATCCCTGTCCCTCTTGAACTGGAGAGCCCAGAACTGGATGCAATATTCCAGGTGTGGCCTCACCAGGTCAGAGTAGAGGTGGGAGGAGAACCTCCCTGGATCTGCTGACCACACTCCTCTTAATGCACCCTCATGGCCACTTCTGTGCAAGCAATAGCACATTTATAAAGGAACATTTCATCTGGGAATGGCAATGGCTGAATAAATCTCCACTTTGGTTGATTTCTAAGAAGAGAAATGATGAGCACAGACCTTCGTCCATCGGCACAGCTTCACCCCAGAGTGGCTGCCAATCAGTTTGTAACCTGGAAGCAAAGAAAGAAATCAGACCCTGGATTTTACCCTGCAATATTTTTTACACACAGAGCACCCCAACTGGTACACCAAAGGATTCATAGGCTGGTTTAGGCTGGGAGGGATCTTAAAAGTCATCTACTTCCAGTACAGAATCTATGTTGCTCTCGTGAGACCTCATGTGGAACACTGCATCCAGTTGTGGTGCCTTCAGCATGAGGAGGACATGGAACTGTTGGAGCAGGTCCAGAGGAGGACACAAAGATGAACAGAGAGCTGGGGCACCTCCCCTATGGTTGGGGTCAGCGAGTTGGGTTTGCTCAGCCTGGAGAAGAGAAGGCTCCAGGGAGACCTTAGAGCAGCCTTCCAGTACCTGAAGGGGGCCACAGGAGAGCTGGGGAGGGACTTTTGACAAGGGTTGGGAGTGACAGGATGAAAAGGAAAATGGCTTTAAGCTGGAAAAGTGGAGATGGAGACTAGGAAGAAATCCTTGACAGTGAGGGTGGGGAGACACTGGCACAGGTTGCCCAGGGAGGCTGTGGATGGCCCCTCCTGGAGGTGTTCAAGGCCAGGCTGGATGAGGCCTTGAGCAACCTTGGGCTGGTGGGAGGTGTCCCTACTCATGGTAGGGGGTTGGAACTGGATGATCTTTAAGGTCCCTTCCAACCCAACCCACTCTGTGAATCTATTAACTCCAATGCAGGGCTCAGCTCAACCCCAAAACTTCACAGGTTCACCAATTCCATCTCCAGTAGTTGTGGTGGAGCCATAGTGAGGGATCTGCTGCTGCATACCCAAAGGAAAGCTGATTTCACATCACTTCCCAGTTTCCCAGCCAAGATCCACACAGTTTCATGGGAAATTTATTGCTTCAGGAGGATTAACTCCACCATGCTGGTTAAGCACTAAGTGCTATTATTTCCCAAACTGCTTGAGTTGGTTATTTTCCCCTTTGAAAGAAAGTGCTTAGAGACCAAGATGTCTGGAGGATTAAAAAAAAAAAAAAATCCCTTCAAAAATTAGCATTAAATAAAATAAAATAAAACTAAGAGGGATTTGAGGAGCTTCATTCACACAGCAACATTGATAGCTCAATGGCCTGGTTGTCCCCAAACCCAGCACATCTCAACCAGCTGCTTTCATTAACACTTGCAAGGGAAGCATCAAATCTCAGGTGTCTCCTTCCTGCCAATTAGCATGAATTGATCAGCTGGAAAGCCTTCTGCTCAGAACTGGCCTTCACCTCCTAACAATGCAAAAGTAGCACAACTCCCCTGCCCTGCTCCCTTGGCACCATGTGGCTCCTGCACCGTGAGACCCCAGGGGAGTGCAGCTGTGCCCCAAAGTCCTCCACACAAAGCCAGGCAGGCACCAAACCAGCTGAAAATTAAACCATTTGAAGGCACACAGCTAGCAGGGAACCACCCAGCAGCTGCAGCATGCTGCTCTAGTTGCTCTGCCACTTAAAGCCCACAGAGATCTGCCCAGACTTCTTTCTTCTGGACCTGATGTTTGCTCCTATCTCTTCATGCTGGCTCTCATCTTAGAATCACAGAATTGTTTCAGTTGGCAAAGCCCTCTAAGATCATTGAGTCCAAACATCAACCTAGCACCACCATGGCCACTGAACCATGTCCCCAAGTGCCATGTTCTTGAACACCTCCAGGGATGGTGACTCCACCACCTCCCTGAGCAGCCTGTTCCAGTCCCTGTAGTGAAGACATTTTCCCTAACATCCCACCTAAACCATTCCTGGTACAACCTGAGCAAACCAGCAGCAAAACAGTTTGGCCTTAAAGAAAGTAAAAAGGGTTAAGCAGTGCCACATCTCAAACCAAGCCTGTGAGAAAATGCATTCAAGAAGCAGTCTGAGAGTCTTCTCAGCTCTGCTTCCTAACAACCCTTCTGAATGCTCAGGTGAAGTCATCTCTTCCATCAGCTTTGCCACACCTTCACTATGGCACTGCCAAGGCAAAGGGTGGTTGACTGGAATCTCATCCACGGGCCAGAAGTCTGCACCTCTGTAAGCCAGGGCCCACCACCAGCAGAGTCATGGAACCACCTAGTAGGAGGTGTCCCTGCCCATGGCAGGGGGGTTGGAACTAGATGATCTTTAAGGTCTCTCCCAACCCAAGCAATTCTAAGATTCTCTGACACCTGTGAGCAATAGCTCTAAGAGAATCTTTGGATACAACCCCTTCCAATGACAGAACCACAGAACAGTTTGGCTTGGAAAGGACCTTTAGCATCACCTAGTGCCATGGGCAGGAACACCTCCTACTAGACCAGGTTGCTCAAGTCCTCATCCGAGCTGGCTTTCAACGCTTCCAGGGTTGCAACCTCCACAACTCCTCTGGGCAAGCTACAGTGCATTGTCTTGATGGGACTCTGCTCACAGTCCTCATGGATCTTAAGAGAGACTGAGAGCCCTGGGGCCATTTAGTCTTGAGAAGAGAAGACTGAAAGGAGATCTGATCAATGTCTATCAGTAGCTGAGGGGTGGGTGTCAGGAGGAGGGGGCCAGGCTCTTTTGGGTGGTTCACAGTGATAAGCCAAGGAACAAGAGGTTCAAACTAGAACATAGAAGATTTCAGCTCAACATGAGGAGAAACTTCTGTACAGTGAGGGTGACAGAGCCCTGGAGCAGGCTGTCCAGGGGGGTTGTGGAGTCTCCTTCTCTGGAGCCTTTCCAAACCCACCTGGATGCATTCCTGTGCAGACTACCCTCAGTGATGCTGCTCTGGCAGGGGGATTGGACCTGATGATCTCTGGAGGTCCCTTCCAACCTCTGCTATACTGTGAGACTGTGACTCTGCTCAGTGCCCCCATGGCTCTTCAGCTACCAAAGCTGAACAAAGCCAATCCAGTTATTATTTCTACAGCCTGATATTCAAAGGATCCAAGCTGGCTTTCAACACTTCCAGGGTTGCAACCTCCACAACTCCTCTGGGCAACCTACAGTGCATTGTCTTGATGGGACTCTGCTCCCAGTCCCCATGGATCTTCAGCTACTAAGGGCTGAACAAAGCCAATCCAGTTATTATTTCTACAGCCTGATGTTCAAAGGATTCCTTCATTTATAAGCAGGCTCACAGTAATCAGCTCAGCTGCTGACTTAAGGCACAAGAATGTTTAATCTGAAGCCTGTATTAGTTAATCCTGCTCTAGATGATAATTTTTGAATGACCTAGAAGCCTGCCAAACTCCACTGAAATTAAATGCCTTTTTTTCACTACACTAAGACACAAATTCAGCTTTGAAACAAGCTTTGGGGTGAAATGAGTGTTATTAGGCAAGAACACTGGGCTGATAGGCATTTGGGGATTGCTCATCCTGACAATTCCACTGGAGTCGAATGGACCACAGACAGACTTTTAACCCAAGAGCCCAGTGTCACTGGTGAGGACTGCTCCAGTGTCCAGGGCAAGACTTGAGGTGACCATTTATGACTACACTGCACCATTTCAGATAAATCATAGTTCTAAAAGTCCATTCTTTGGAAGGACTCAAAGATTTGAGTCCCTTCTCAAAGAATTCAAAGGACCCCACTGAGCTCTCAGCCACTGAGACAGGACACTGCTACCTATAAACCCATGATTCATAGAATGGTTAGGTTGGAAGGGACCTTAAAGATCATCCAGTTCCAACCCCATGCCATGGACAGGGACATCTTCCACTAGACCACATTGCCCAAGGCTTGAGGCTTGAAGCCTCCACAACTTCTCTGAGCCACCTATGCCAGTGTCTCACCAACCTTATGCAGAAGAATTTCTTCCTAAGGTCTAATCTAAATCCAGCTTCCTTCAGTTTGAAGCCATCCCCCCTGTCCTGTCATCACCACAAGCCTTTGTAAAAAGTCCTTTCCCAGCTCTCCTGTACCCCCCTTCAGGTACTGGAAGGCTGCTCTAAGATCTCCCCAGAGCCTTCTCCTCTCCAGGCTGAAGAACCCCTGTCCCCACAGGGGAGGCACTCCAGCTCTCTGATCTTTGTGGCCTCCTCTGGACCTTATTTATTCTGCTTTGTAAAATAACTCACTGCTTTAAAAACTAATTTTCAATCTTCCCTTGGCCTGAATCCTGTGGCACATCTCAGGGACTGCACCAGTGTGACTAATCCCTGTGCCAGCTGTGAGCTGCCAGTGCCACCTGGAGTTTAACACCTAGACAGAAAGCACAGCAAACCCCAAAGGTTCACAGACTGCATGGGGTTGGAAGGGACCCTCAAAGGTCCCTGCAACCCCCCTGCAGTCAGCAGGGACACCTCCAACTACAGCAGGCTGCCCAGGGCCACATCATAAAATCACAGAATCAGTCAGGGTTGGAAGGGACCACAAGGCTCAGCCAGTTCCAACCCCCCTGCCATGGGCAGGGACACCTCACACTACAGCAGGCTGCCACAGCCTCATCCAGCCTGGCTGCAAACACCTCCAGGGATGGAGCCTCAACCACCTCCCTGCACAACCCATTCCAGGCTCTCACCACTCTCATGGGGAAGAACTTCTTCCTCACTTCCAGCCTGAATTTCCCCACTTCCAGCTTTATTCCATTCCCCCCAGTCCTGTCACTACCTGATAGCCTAAAAAGTCCCTCCCCAGCTTTCTTGGAGCCCCCTTCAGATCCTGGAAGGCCACAAGAAGGTCACCTCAGAGCCTTCTCTTCTCCAGACTGAACAGCCCCAACTCTTTCAGTCTGTCCTCACAGGAAAGGTGCTGCAGCCCTCTGATCATCCTCAGAACCCTTCTCTGGACACATCTGATCTGGAATGTCTCCAGGGATGGAGCCTCAACCACATCCATGAGCAACCTGGTCCAGTGTTCTACCATTCCCATTATGAAGATGCATGCAAATGTTTTTTAGCACCCAGCCAGGACAAGCAGATATCCAGCAGCACCAATCCTTGTGCAACATTTTGGCACAGCAGAGCTCCTTTCCAGAGGGCTTGAGATGCCCTCTGAAGGTAAATGCACTGCCTGTACAGTCAAGAGCTCTGGACAGGCAACCTTCACCATCTATAAAATCCTCCTGGTGTCCAGGGCCATGCAAAAAAGAAATCAAAAACAAAATCCAAAAGCACACCAAGCTGTGAGCCCAGCAGGAACTGTTTTAAGAACCTACAAGCAACTACAGAAAGCAAATGTGAACACAGAGTCATGGAATGCAGTGGGCTGGAAGGTTCCCCAAATGTCATCTAGTCCAACCTCCCTGCAGCCAGCAGGGACATCTTCAACTCCAGCAGGTTGCTCAGAGTCCCATCAAGCCTGAACTTGAACGTCTCCAGGGATGAGACCTCCACCACCTCCCTGGGCAACCTGTTCCAGTATCCCACCACCCTCAGAGCAAAGAGCTTCCTCCTAATGCCAGCCTAGATCTACGCTGCTCTGGTTTCAAACCATTGCCTCTTGTCCTACCACTACAAGCCTGATCTAGTGGGAGGTGTCCCTGCCCATGGCAGGGGGGTTGGAACTGGCTGATCCTTGAGGTCCCTTCCAACCCTAACAAGTCTGATTCTAAGCCCTTATAGGAAGCCCCTCCCCAGTTTTCTTTCAGGCCTCTTCAGGTACCAGTAGGCTGTTCCCCAGAGCAGTAGGGTCTCCCCAAAGACCTCTCTTTTCCAGGCTGAACACCCCTAACTCTCACAGCCTGTCTTTGTAGGGCCCTCCTCTGGACCTTCTTCATCAGGTCCATGTCCTTCTTGCGTTGAGGGCCCCCAGATCTGGACACAGGAGTGCAGGTCAGGTCTGAGCAGAGCAGAGGGGCAGGATCTCCTCTCTCCATCTGCTGGCCACGCTGCTTTTGCTGCAGCCCAGGCTGCCACTGTCCTTCTGGGCTGCAACTGCCCACTGCTGAACATGGCAGGCTGCAGCTACTCATCACCACAGGAAACATTAATAGGAGAAGTTTGCTTCTATTTTCAGTTTCTTTTGTGACAGCCACTTAAAGAGGTGAAATTAGCAAAGCATTAAGCAGAGCAAAATGAGACCACTGCAACTATACCACAGCAGAGTGCTCCAGCTGCCAGCCTCTCTGTGTTTGTTACTTGCAGGCACTAAATAGCTTGTGCTGTATTTCTATTTTATGCAAGACTGAGCCCTGATGGGAAGGGCATCAGAGCTGTTCCTGACAACACAAGATTGGTTGCAGCATTTTAAAAGCAGCTATTACAGAGCACCTCTTCTCTAAAAAAGCATCTGCAAGCAAGCAAGTCCAAGGGCTAGCACCAACAGAAGCCAGTAGCTGGGGTTATATTTAGCTGAAATTCAATGCCAGTGCTAGAATAAAACCATTGGTTAAGCAATATTCAGCTTACCTACAGGGAGATAAATTTGTCTGAAGGTGAAGGAAAATAAAAAGCATCTCAAGAGGCTGAAAAGATGCTGCTCAAAGGCAAACAACCACAATTTAAGTTTTCTTTTGACTTCCTACTACTGGATTTTTTTTTCCCCTTCCCTTGGGCTAATTATGCCCTCAGGGATTATCTTGCAAAGACACTGAACGTACACCCCCCAAAAACAAGCAGTTGTTGCTAAATAAATTAGATTATTTTGTGGCTAATTGCATTTGTTATCATGGGGGGAAGAGGTGCTGATGGAAGGAGTTTTGGTTTCACAGAATGGCTCAGGCTGGAAGAGACCTCAACCTCCCTGCTGAGGGCAGGGACACCTCCCACCAGCCCAGGTTGCTCAAGGCCTCATCCAAGCTGGCCTTGAACACCTCCAGGGAAAGGACATCCACAACCTCCCTGGGCAACCTGTTCCAGGGTCTCTTCAGTACAAGGGTGGTGAATTTCTTAGCTCCAAGTCTAACCCTGCTCTCCCTCAGCTTCTAACCATTCCCCCTTGTCCTGGCTCTAGACACCCTCATGAAAAGTCCCCCTGCAGCCTTCCTGTAGGTCCCCTTCAGGTATTGAAAGGCAGTTCCAATGCTCCCCCAGAGTCTTCTATTCTCCAGGCTAAACACCCCCAGCTCTCTCAGCCTGTCCTTTTAGCAGAGGTGCTCCAGCCCTTGGATCATCTTTGTGGCCTCCTCTGGGCTCACTCCAACAGCTCTGTGTCCTCCTTGTGTGATCTTTGTAGGGAAAAAAAAAAAAAGTTATCTGAGAAAAAGAAAAGCAGCTTCTCCTCTTCATTGTTAAGTGCAAATTACAGAATCAGAGGCAAGAGCAGAGGATTGTGCCAGTTGTAACTGTAAGGATACAGACAGGGGAGGTTAAGTCTTTGAAACTACAGCTTTATGTAAGTAGATCCTAGTGGTTGAGTCAATACTGGCACTATTCCCAACGTTGAGGGAAGGCAGAAATGCATCCCCACTTATCTGGATAATTAATTCCTGTCCCTGGAATATCACAAGGAGATATGAGCTTGCCTTTGTGTCAGGAAAAATGACAGTAGGAAAGTGACCTTCCTCCCAGCTCTGTTCTCCTCTTCCAAATGACCACTGTCTCTATACCATCACAAAGGCAGCTTCATTCACTCCCCAAAACCAAGCCAATACAGCCTGGGGCAGAAAGCAAGGCAGAGTGAAACACTCCTGTGCCCAGCACAGCACACAGCCCTGCACCACAAAAGGCAGGGCAGTGTGCTGAAAGCCTCCCACCACTCCCCTCTCACAGTCAGTACCAGAAGCAGCTTCCACAGCCCACCTGGGGCTCCTGTTCCCCAAGGTGCAGCCTTCTCCAGATTCAGCATCACCACTAACCTCTCAAAGCCAGGCAGCCAAGGCTGCTTACCTGGCCACAGCCTAGTTCTAGACAGCCACATCTCCAGTAGCCCACTCCCTCATGTCTGCTGGCCAAATCCACTTGTCCTCTAAACTCCCCGGCAGCAGATAGAACAATGAGACTTCTGGATCACACACTGCCAGGAGTAACTAAATCCATGGGCAGATAAAAATAAGAGGCTGGAAGAGTGCTCCCACTGCTCTGCATCACATTACAGCCTCCAGAACTGAACCAGCCTCCTACAATCCCCATGCTGGTCCCAGCCAGCAGCAGCAGCACCACTATGGACACAAGGAGGAGGCAAAGTCACTGCCATTCCTTGCTAAGCTTTATGCTTTATTCCTCCAGACTACACATTTAAGGAACAGCTCTTTGGTTTATAGCTGTGCTAAGCTAAATGGGGAAAAAAAACCCCAAACAAAGAAAAAAACCACCACAGAAAGCCACCAAACACATCAGATACCTGGTGGGCAGAAGGCAACACCAGTCACCTACAACAGCTTGGGCTGGAGAATGGCTGAGATGATAGAATCACAGAATTTTGGGTTGGAAGGGACCTCCAAAGGTCATCTAGTCTAAACCCCCTGCAGTCAGCAGGGACAGCCTCCACCAGAGCAGGTTGCTCAGAGCCTTGCCCAGCCTGACCCTGAATATCTCCAGGGATGGGGCCTCAACTACCTCCCTGGGCAACCTGTTCCAGTGTTCCAGCACCCTCATAGTGCAGAACTTGCTCCTAACATCCAATCTAAATCTGCTCTTCTCTAGTTTCAAACCATTGGCCCTCAGTCCTTACCACTGCAAGCCTTTGCAAACAGTCCCTCTGCAGCCCCCTGCAGGTGCTGGCAGGCTGCTCTAAGGTCTCCCTGGAGCCTTCTCTTCTCCAGGCTGAACAACCCCAGCTCCCTCAGCCTGTCCTCACAGCAGAGGTGTTCCAGCCCCTTGATCAACTTTGTGGCCTCCTCTGCACCCTCTCCATCAGATCCTGGGAAGTACAGGTGTGGGGATGACACAGCCACTGGACTAAACACAGGAATCTCAGAAGCCAGCTCTGCAGCAAGGAGGCTCTGCTGCAATAACCAGAAGTGCATCTCAGCATCACAGGTTGGAATAGACCTTTGAGATCATCCAGTCCAACCTATCACCCAACACCATCTAATCAACCAACCCATGGCACTGAGTGCCTCATCCAGTCTGATTTTAAACACTTCCAGGGGTGGTGACTCCACCACCTCCCTGAGCAGCACATTCCAGTGGCCAACCTCTCTCTCTCTGAAGAATTTCTTCCTAGCATCCAGTCTAAACCTTCCCTGGTGCAGCTTGAGGCTGTGTCCTTTCTTTCTGTCACTGCTTGCCTGGGAGAAGAAACCAAACCCCACCTGGCTACAACCACTCTTCAGGTTGTTGTAGACAGCAATGAGGTCTCCCCTGAGCCTCCTCTTCTCCAGGCTGAACACCCCCAGCTCCCTCAGCTGCTCCTCATAGGGCTGTGCTCCAGACCCCTCACCAGCTTTGTTGCCCTGAAGCATCAGGAGAGCTGCTACTGATTTAGCCAGCAAAAAATGTGAGCTTGCTCCCATCCTGAGCTAAAAGAAATTAAGCCAAACTCCCTTTAGTCTCCAAGTGAGCAGCCCAGGGAAACTCACATCACCCTTCTCCTACTACTCAGAGCTTCTGATCCAATCACTGAGTTGATTGATAGTCTGAACTACTTCCTTTGCTGGATATAGTTTCAGCAACAAAAAAAAAAATCAGTTTGGAACTGAAATAAAAGCAAGGGACATGCACAATGCAATGCAGAACAGATGCAAAGCTGATCTTAAAATATGCTCTGAGAAGCCTACACTCTGGGAGCTAGAGACATGTGGGACTATCATCTTCCCTCTCAAGAACACATCAAGCCCTGTGAACTCTGATACACTCTCCACATGTTGTGCTGGGACTTTACCCAGCTTTAGTTTCTTCCCCTGCAACAAGCAGGTACAGCCAGCCCCTGCCTCATTTCTGTCCTGCTGGGAAGGAGGGTCCAGAGCAGGATCTTTAACATAAAGAACATCATAGAATCATTTTGGTTGGAGAAGGCCTTTAAGATCCTTCAGGCCAACCATTACCTATCTGAAGGGGGCCCACAGGAAGGCTGGGGAGGGACTGTTTCCAAGGGCTTGTAGCACCAGGACAAGGGGTTTGAAACTGGAGCAGGGTAGGCTTAGGTTGGACTAGGAGGAAGCTCTTTCCAACAAGGGTGGCAAGAGAGTGGAACAGGTTGCTCAGAGAGGTGGTGAAGGCCCCATCCCTCCTGGAGACATTCAAGGTTGAACTTGATGGGGTCCTGAGCAACCTGATCTAATTGGAAAGGTCTCTGTTCCCTGCAAAGGCTTGGACTGGATGACTTTCAAGGGTCCCTTCCAACCTGATCCATTCTTTTTATGATTCTAGCAAGGCTGGTGCTCAATCACATCCCTCAGCACCAGATCTCTGCCTCTTTTAAACACCTCCAGGGGTGGGCATTAAGCCACCTCCATGGGCAGCCTGTTCCAATGGGTAAGAACCCTTCCAGCAGAGAAGTTTCTTCTCATATCCAACCTAAACCTCCCCTGAGGCAGCTTGGGGCCATTTGCTCATCTTTCATTTGCTCTGTTAAAAGTCTGCCACTCAGCCTGGTTCACCATTGGGTCTTTTGCAGAACCTCACCTTGCTTTGTGAGTGCTTCTCTCAGAGCTGGGGTTATCATCTCTCTCTTCTCAACCTCCTCCTTCTTCCCAGTGTTCTCTTGGGTCAAGCTCATTCCACCATCTCCTTCCTGGAGCTCAGGGTCTCTCTGTTTCAAGACAGTGAATTACAGCCATTTAGATCCAAAGCATCATCTTTTAAACACCCTGACCCAGTTCAGCCACAAACCTGCTAAACTTCAAACTGACACAAGTGCCCACACAACTTCCTGTGGATTCACATGGACCTGATGCATTTGTGGAGTCCTGCATGATATCCCTCTCCCCCATCATGTTCTCACCCTTCAGTAAATTAGGACAGTAAGTTTGAAAAGGAAAAAAAAAAATAAATACACTCCTCACTAGATTTGTTCTGCAGCAGGAAAATTCTCTAGGGCATTTTAAGAAATAAAGTGCTTGAATCACATCTGAGAGCAAGAAGGGCTCCAGGATCACAGAATTGGTTCAGCTGGAAGAGAGCTCATCAAGGACAACATCAACCCAACACCACCATGGCCATTAAACCACATCCCCAAGTGCCATGTTCACAATTTCTTCATCACCTCCAGGGATGGTGACTCCACCACCTCCCTGGGCAGCCTGTTCCAATGTCTGACCACTCTTGCAGCAAAGAAATTATTCCTAACCTTAACCTCCCCTGGCACAACTTGAGGTCACTTCCTCTCATCCCATCATTTGAAACTATAAGGAGAAGACAGCAACTTCATCTCTCCATGGAGCACAAAGTAGAAGGACTAAACCATTTTGTGTATACCTGAGAGCCCTGCTGGGAGTGACAAGCAGCTCTCATCTCACTCATTCATGACAGGTCAGGGGAGAAAGCCACCTCAGTACAGGGACCCAGGCCAGGAGCTCAGAGAAGTTGTGCTCTCCAAGCCCCCTAATGTGCAGCCATGCTCACCACCAAAGGCCTTGGAAGAAAAGACTGCTCCCCCCTGCCCCACAACCAACACTGCAGCATCTCAGCCAAGCTCAGCTGGCAGCAGATACTGCTTTACAGGCCAGCAGGGCAAGAGAGGGGTTCTCCCCCTTCGCTCTAGCAGGACCCCACCTCAAGTACAGCATCCAGTTCTGGAGCCCTCACCCTAAGAAGGACACAGAGCTGCTGGAGCAATTCCAGAGGAAGCCACAAGGATGATCCAAGGGCTGGAGCACCTCTGCTATGAGGACAGGCTGAGGGAACTGGAACAGTTCAGCCTGGAGAAGACTGAGAAGACCTTAAAGCTGCCTTCCAACACCTGAAAGAACCTACAGGAAGGTTGCAGAGGGACTTTTCATGAGTGTGTCTAGGGACAGGACAAGGGGGAATGGTTTGAAACTGAGGGAGAGTAGGGTTAGAGTGGAGCTTAGGAAAAAGTTCTTCAATACAAGGGTAGTGGGACACTGGAAGAGGTTACCCAGAGAGGCTATGAATATCCCTTCCCTGGAGGTGTTCAAAGCCAGGTTGGATGAGGCCTTGAGCAACCTTGAGAGGTATCTCTGCCCCTGGCAGGAAGGCTGCATTAGATGATCTCTGAGATCCCTTCCACCCTAAGCCATTCTCTGATTCTGTGAAATTCAGGCACATCAGCTGTTGGCATAAAGTTACAAGCAGGAGAAGCAAACCCTTGCCCATAAGAAACTGTGACTCCCCCCCCCCAGTCTCCCTTTTGAGCCTTTATGGGTATTTATGGTTTGATGTCTGCACAAGAGAAGCATGAAAGTGTAAATAATCACTTCAATCTTTCATGCAGCTTGTAATCTGTCAGTCCTTTATGGCTTCCTTGAAATATTAAGGGAGTTAAGGATAAACAACAAACAAACGACAAAAAAAAAAAAACCCAACAGAGGACATTTTGTTTTCACAGAGCTGGAGATTCTTTTTTGTGCCAAAGACATCAAGAAGTTCATCCACATGCTTCCAGTTTGAGCCTCCCTGACCAACTGTTAGCATCACTAAGGAAACCAGTGCTCTTGACTTGCCAAACTGGGTTCTTCACAAACAGGGAAAGGAACCAGGCTGTGCCTGGAAAACAGATGGAAGCCTTCTGCACCTGAGCAGAATTACACAACAGAAAGGTGCCTCAGAAACAAAACAAACGAAGCAACCACAAACAAACAAAGCCACCAAAGAAATCCCAGACAGACTCCAAGGCCCAAGGACAAAGAGTTCCCAATAAGCCCTCGGGAAAGGGACAGGCAAGGAAAATATTTGTTTAGGGGCAGAGGTTAGTCTCTTTCCTGCTTACTTTGAATGAAGCTGTTGCAGGAACCAATTCCTGTTTTTCCTGTGTGTGCACAGATGGCCAACAGCATCCTGGTCTGGATCAGCAATAGTGCAAGCAGCAGGACCAGGGCAGGGATTGTTCCCCTGTACTCAGCACTACTGAGGCCACACCTTGACTACTGAGGTCAGTTTTGGGCCCCTCACTCCAAGAAGGATATGGAGGGGCTGGAATGGGTCCTAGGGAAGAGTAGTGAAGCTGGTGACGAGGCTGGAGAAGAGCTGCTGAGGGACCTGGGGCTGTTCAGCCTGGAGAAGAGGAGGCTGAGGGGAGACCTGGCTCTCTGCAACTCCCTGAAAGGAGGCTGGAGCCAGGGGGGGTTGGTCTCTTCTCCCATGGAGCAGGTGGTAGGACAAGGTGCTCCAGCCCTCTGAGCACCTCTGAACACTCACTCAGTGTCAGCTCCATCTCCTTCCTGTGTCAGGGACTCTACAGCTGCCCCAGCACTGCAGGTGGGGTCTCAGCAGAGGGGCAGAATCCCCTTCCTGCCCCTGCTGCCAATCAGCTCAGGACAGGGCTGGCCTTGAGTGCAAGTTCACAGAGTCAGCTTATGTTGAACCACTCCTCAACCAGCACCCCCAAGTCCTTCTCCATCCATTCTCTACCCAGTCTGCAGCTGTGCTTGGGACTACCCTGACCCAAGTGCAGGACTTTACACTTGGATTTGTCAAACTTCTTGAGGTTGGCACTGGCTGACCTCTCAAGCCTGTCAGTGTCTCTCTAGCTGCCACCCTTCCCCCTCCAGCACGCCAACCACACCACACAGCTTGGAGTCAGCTGCAGACCTGAGTGGGATGCTGGGGTAGTTTTGGGCTGTGCCTAGAAAACTTCCCCCCAGATCTTGAACAGAAAGTGACAGAATGTAAACCAATTACCACTGGATGTAAAAAGGAAAATAATAAGGCCTAAATAATCCCTTTGGTCTGAAACCTACTATGAAGTTAGTTGTAGGAATTAAATCTTTTGGTTCTTTGCACTGAGAGACACTACCTGGTGATTCTGCTGGCTTGCTGACTTTGGCTGTGTTCTTTGTTGTGGCTAAGAACTAACAGCATCTCCCTGCTGTGTCAGTGTGAGCTGAAATTCCCCCCCCACACTGACACTAACCAGGCTAGCCCATTCTGGAAGCGAATGAAAGCTGTATTTACAAAGCAGAATCTACAATCTGTGATGAAATGCAATGAATATATACAAATATACAAAATTCACAACATTTACAAATATATACAATCAACAGAAAAGCACAACCAAGCTCCCTTTGCTTCCCCCCAAAGGGGACCTTTCCCAAAGGGACCTCTCTCTTTCTCCCAGGAGCTTCCCCCCAGACCCCCCTGGCAAAAAGCAGAGTTAGTTAAGCAGAAAGTTGTTAACTTAGCTGCCAAGGTCAGTGTGTTATCTTCAGCCAGAAGAGAAGAAGAAACAGCAGCCAGACAGCCCAGCAACTGCCCCCACTGCCGAACGCAGAATGTGCCGAATGCCTACTTTGTTTTGGGTAATAGTTCTTAAACATTTCTATCTACCCAATGGAAGTGTTTAGAACAATCAGTATTTTGCTTTCTTACACCCAATAGTGACTTATTTACACTCTTTCACTTTCTCTGTTCTGAACTTTGCAAGGAAATAAAAAGACAGTTTCAAACCATCACACCTGCTCTTCTCTTTTACCTTATAGAGGTGAGGGAGAAGCTGTTGGTAACCCCCTGCTTTGGGCCAGGGGGGTTCTTGTGTTGTTTATACATTAGAAAGAGATGTAAATACTGTCTATTTTGTACATATATATTGCATTCCATACTTCTAGATTGCAGTTTTGCTTGTAACTAGAGCTCCATTTGCTTTCAGCTGAGCTGCTCTGGCAGTTTTATGTTGGGGAATAATTTCAACCCACCACAGATGGACCCAGCCCTCAGTGACTCAAGTGCAACTGAGACTTCCCAGCCAAGCCAGCCTTCAGAAACATCTTCATGGCAAAGGGTTTGCATTTCTACCTGCCTGTCATGCCTCTTCCCTCAGATACTGAGGGAAGCACCCACAGACAAGGCTGACAGGTGAAAATCATCTCCCAGGCTGGCCTGAAACATTTCAATAATCATTTTCCCACTCTGAGATTTCCATTCCTCCCCTCTCGGCTTGATGTGGAAGGCTGTAAACAAAACAATCATTTTTTTTCTTGGTGGGTTTTGTTTTTTTCCTCTCAGCAGCAATACCTGATTTGTTCAGTTTGGCAAGTGATTGCCTTCAGGTATTTCTTGGAGGAAATGGAATTCATAGTCCCAGGAGGTTTACTTATTTGCTTAATAAAGCTGTCATATCTGTTATTTAGGCTTGGAGTGGGGAGAACAAAGTTAACTTTGCACAGAGCAAACTTCTCCAGTCCTGGTGATTTAGCAGGAAGCTCTGTAGTAAATCCAAGGCAAATCACTGCCTCTCCATAACAAATCAGGCAAGCACTGACAAGAGTTCTCCCTGCCCTTGAAATATTTCACTGCCAAAATAAATCTGAAAAGTCACCCTCTGCTCTCTGCTCACAAAGAGCTGAGAAAAACCTAGAGACAGCCTTCAGTTCCTTGGGATCTCAAGGCTCAGCACAGCTCCTGCTGAAGATATTTGGGTTTTCCACTGCTGCCACTGAAGCAGACCTGGATAAGAGCTACTGAGGCTCAAGGATAAGGATTCATTGATTCATGGACTGGTTTGGGTTGGAAGACACCTTAAAGATCATCCAGTTCCAACTCCCCCTGCCATGGGCAAGGACACCTCCCCACCAGCCCAGCTTGCTCAAGGTCCTCATCCAGCCTGGCCTTGAACACCTCCAGGGAGGGATATTCACAACCTCCCTGGGCAACCTGTTCCAGTGTCTCCCCACCCTCACTCTAAAGAACTTCTTCCTAATCTCCAGTCTATACCTGCCCTCCTCAAGCTTCAATCCATTCCCCCTCATCCTAAAGGACCTGGCTTCCTTCCTCTACAAATGAAGGCAAAAACATCTCTTCCCTTTTACTGCCATACAGGCAGCATGTCCTGCCTGGGCAGGCAGAAGCCCATTTCTGAGGAGTCTAGGGCAGAGGGTGTCTGGTAAGGGACAGTCCTCAGCATTCCCCACCAAGATAGAAGTGCCACTGCCCCTCACAGCTCAAGTGTCCCAAAGGATTTCCTTCCCATTAGAAGAAGTAGCCTTAAGTTCCAGCAGGGAGGATTGAGGTTGGACATCAGAAGAAATTTTTTCACTGAAAGGATTCTCAGACTGGAACAGGCAGCCCAGGGAGGTGATGGAGTCCCCATCCCCAGAGGGGTTTCAGAGAGGCAGAGATGTGGTGCTGAGGGCCATGGTTTAGCACCAACCTTGGCAGAGTTAAAGAATGGGTGGACTCAATCCCAAAGCTCTTTTCCAGCCAACTGATTGTAGGATTTCATACAAGGCTACCAAAGTCATCCACAGCCACATCCAAAGTACAACCCCCAGGGTTCACCACTGCCACAAGGACATGGTTTAGTGTTGACCCTTCAGTGCTGGGCCAAGGGTTGGACTGGATGATCTTTGAGGTCTCTTCCAGCTGGATGTGATCCTGTGATTCTCCTCCTTTGAAGTGCACTCTGCAGCATGTCATGGTGCCCACTGCCTCCTTGGTATTTTCCCTTTCCCCACCAAGCTCTCTTCAAATTAACATTGGATGTGTGAGAGAGAAGAGATCCCTAAACTCCATGCAAAGAAGTACTCCCTAAGGTCACTCAATTCAGCTATTTTAACCTCATGGCTCTAGGAAAAAGTATCCCCAAGAACACTCCCAGAAGGAAAATGAGACCCAGAAGATGCCCATTTTGACTCAACTTCTTTCCTGTTTAACCTCCCAGTGGTCAGACAAGAGGGAACCCCCTGGTTTTATCATGATTTACAGCCTCATCCATCAAAAGGCTCTGGGGTGTTTTACCAAGTGAAAGGCACCACCATTAAGAAAACAGCAATCCATCAGGGGGCTGGAGCCAGGACTAACAGAACCAGCAGCAAGGGAAAATGTTGGCAACACCACCAGGAAAGAAAGTCTAAGATGACCTTTCCCAAAAGAGTCATCAAATGAAGTATTAAACTTCATGTATTGCATGAAGGAGGAGTTAAAATTCCCACCAAACAGAGCTCTGGAAGCAAGACTCCAGGAAGGAGAGGACAGCCAGAAATGCTGACAACTCCTCTTCTACTTCAGGCTCATCTGTCAGAAGGCAAGAACCACGTGGGGGTTTCTTTAGCAAGTTTGTTAGACATCAAGCTGCCCACAAGAGCTCGTGGCAGCTTAGAGAGCAACCTTCCTGCAAGACCAAAACACAGGCAGAAGGTCCAGCACAGGGAGCAGGCTTCCACAAAGATCACAGAATGGTTTGGGTTGGAAAGGATCTCCAAAGGTCACCTAGTCCAACCCCCCTGCAGTCAGCAGGGACATCCTGAGCAGGTTGCTCAGAGCCTTGTTGAGCCTGACCTTGAATATCTCCAGGGATGGAGCCTCAACCACCTCCCTGGGCAGCCTGTTCCAGTGTTCCACCACCCTCATGGTGCAGAGCTTGTTCCTAGCACCCAACCTTCTCTAACTTCCACCACTGTCCTTCATCCTATCACTGCAGGCCTTGGGAAACAGTCCCTCTGCAGCCTTCTGGTAGCCCTCTTGAGGTACTGGAAGGCTGCTCTAAGGTCTCCCCAGAGCCTTCTCTTCTCCAGGATGAACAACCCCAGCTCCCTCAGCCTGTCCTTGTAGCAGAGGTGCTCCAGTCTCCTGATCATCTTTGTGGTCTCCTCTGGACCCACTCCAGCAGGTCCATGTCCTTCCTGTGTTGAGGGCCCCCCAGATCTGGACACAGCAGTGCAAGTCAGGTCTGAGCAGAGCAGAGGGGCAGGATCTCCTCTCCAGCTCTGGCCAGATTGCTTTTGATGCAGCCCAGGCTGCCACGGGCCTTCTGAGCTGCCAGTGCCCATTGCTGGCTCCTGTCTAGCTTCTCATCCACCAACACCTCCCAGTCCTTCTCTGCAGGGCTGCTCTCAAGCTCATCCTTCCCCCAGCCTGGGCTGATATCAAGGGTTGCCCTGATCTATGCACAGGACCTCACCCTTTGCCTTGTGTTGAGCCTCATGAGATTCTCTCCTCAGCCCAACTCACCAGCCTGTCCAGGTCCCTCTGGATGGCATCCATCCTTCAGACTTCCCAAGTTACCCACTCTTGAACACAACAGATGAGGAGCAGGAAACTGCAAGTGCACTATGGGGACCTTCCTGTTCCAGGTACAAAGCTCCAGCTGTCACAGCCAGAGCCACAAGTGCAATTAGCTCAGGGATGAAACCCCTGCCAATCTCACAGCCACATGGAACACTCTGCTGTCAGTCACCAAGAAAAATGGCTTTGAGCACCAAGATGAGTCACTGGAATCCTGAATTGAGTAATCAGTGAAACAGCAAACATCTCAACAGCAAGGAAATCTGATTAAAAATAGCTACTGGAGTCTACCTAATAACAGGCTCCAGGCCCCCTTCCTACCTTGCTGCCCAGTTAAGCACAAAAAGCCTGACTGGAAGCAAAAAAAGCAAAGGTTGAAAGCATGACAGCTGAGAGGTGAGAAATGTGGCAATCCATCACCTTCCATGACTGAAACAGGAGGTGGCTTTAAAGAAAATCATGGCATGAATTTAAGAAGTGTCCTTCCCTGAGATGGGGAAAACCCCTGAGATGTTGACTGATACCAACACATCCAGTTGGGGGCTCCCTAGTTCAAGAGGGACAAGGATCTGCTGGAGAGAGTCCAACAGAGAGCCACCAGGATGATGGAAACATGAGGAAAGATTTTTCACTGGGAGGGTGACAGAACACTGGAACAGGCTGCCCAAGGGGGTTGTGGAATCTCCTGCTCTGGAGATATTCAAGACTCACCTGGCTGTGCTCCTGTGTGATCTGCTCCAGGGGACCCTGCTCTGGCAGGGGGGTTGGACTGGATGATCTCTCAAGGTCCCTTCCAGCCCCTAACATTCTGTGATTCAACAGCAGCCAGAATCTTCCAAGAAGACAACAAAACTCCCAGATTCCAAAGTGTCTCTGCAGGGCTACAGTGAGGTTTAAGTTTGCTTCACTGAGCTGCAACATCACTGCTCTGCTGGAGGGAAGGGTTTTCCCAAGGTGCTGTTAAACCACAGCCCCATTTCTCTTACTGCTGCAGGTTTCTCTCCACAGCTGTTTGATTTGGGAAAGTTCCTCAGACACACCCATAAAGACAATGGATTTGCAAAAGGAAACAAAAGAATCTACACTCAAACTGTGGATCTTGTAAGGGGCCTGCAAGAGAGCCAGAAAGGGACTTCTGACAAGGGTTTGTAGTGAGGATAAGGGACAATGGTTTTGAGCTGGAAGAGGGGAGATTTGGGAGGCTCTTGGATCCAGGTGGATCCATGCTGTCTCCTCATTGATAAGTGTATTGGAGCACAGCCTGGACAGAGAAATAGTCACTCCTGTGCTTCTCTAAGTGTGAGAGGAAATAAAAAGAACTGTGGCTGTTCAGCCTGGAGAAATGAAGGCTCCAGGGAGACCTTAGAGCAGCCTTCCAGTACTTGAAGGCAGCTACAGGAGAGCTGGAGAGGGACTTTTGACAAGGACTTGGAGTGACAGGACAAGGGGGAATGGCTTTGAGCTGGGAGAGGGGAGATTAGGAAGAAATTCTTTCCAGTGAGGGTGGGGAGACACTGGAACAGGTTGCCCAGGGAGGTTGGAGGTGTTCAAGGCCAGGCTGGACAGGGCTTTCAAAGTCTGCATGCAACCTCAATCACCAGAAGTCCATGCTGAGTGGAGAGCAGCAAGGGAAAGTCCCTCTTTGTGCCTCTTTCCCACCTGCCCCCTCCCTGAGCAGGAGCTTTATACAAATCCCCAAGCAGCCAACTGAAGCTTTGGGGTTGCAGTGTATTCAGGGATGTGTCAGGCAGCGTTTCAGAACCATCAGATGAGAGGCCATGGGAGCAACATAACACATGGCTGAAGTCCAAAGGAAATGGCCTGCTTTCTACCATAAGCAATCTTCAGTAACTAGAAGACAATGGAAACTACTCCATTAGGGAAAGAGATCAAGGCAGGTCCCCATGAGCCCTACAGAGCATCCCTGGAGGACCCAAGCCCTGCTTCCCGAAAGGACAGGCCAAAGAAGAGACAGAAATGACTCAAGGCTTCATCCTCTCAAGGAGGACACAGGACAGCTGGGTGCACACAGCCACACAAGCTGCTTTACCAAAGCCTCAGGCTTCACACCTGGGTCTCTTCTCCACACTGCCTTGCACTACCTGACTAACCCTACCCTCCTTTTAGCCCCTCCACTGCCACCCCCACCTCCTACAGCCCTCTTCCTAGTGATGCCCAACCTAAACCTCCCCTGCTCCAGTTTCAAACCATTGCCCCTTGCCCTACCCCCACAGGCCCTTCTAAACAGTCCCTCCCCAGCCTTCCTGCAGGTCCCCTTCAGACACTGAAATGCAGCTCTAAGGTCTCCCTGGAGCATTTCCTTCTCCAGGCTGAACAGCCCCAATTCTTCCAGCCTGTCCCCACAGGAGAGGTTCTCCAGTCCTCTGATCACCTCTGTGGCCTCTTCTGGACCCACTCCAGCAGGTCCATGTCCTTCAGCTGGACACAGTAGTGCAGGTGGGGTCTCACCAGAGCAGAGGGGCAGGACCCCCTCTCTCTCTCTATCTCTGGCCACATTGTTTTGGATGCAGTCCAGGCTGCCATTTGCCTTCTGGCCTGCAAGGGGCTCATGTGCAGCTTCTCACCCATCAAGCACCCCCAAATCCTTTTCTGCAGGGCTGCTCTCAATCTCATCATCCCCCAGCCTGGACTGATATCAAGGATTGCCCTGACCTAGGTGCAGGACCCTGCACTTTGTCCTGTTGAACCTCATGAGATTCTCCTCAGTCCACCTCCCCAGACCCCTCTCTGGATGCCATCCCCTCCTTCAGTCTTACCAACCACACCACTCAGCTTGGTATCAGCTGCAAACCTGCTGAGGGTGCCTCAAACTGTATCAATGATGGAGATACTGAGCAGCCCTGGTCCCAGGACAGACCCTTGAGGGACACCACTTGGCACACTGCAGTGACTTACAGAGCCAGCAGCAGTAGCAGGCTATGGGAGGATGACTTTAGGGAAGGGTAGCAAAGGGGAGCAGGAAACCTCCCCCCTGGCAGACACAGAAGTTAGCAGAAGCTTTTTGGATGTGCTCTCAGGGCCCTATTTAGTTTCCTTTCACCTCAGACTCTCCCCCCCCACACACACACACCTCTATTTACATTGCAAATGTGACCACCAGCATCATTGTTTTTGTTCTGTAAGAGCAAAAGTTTCATCTCAAAAACTGTGTCACCAAAATCCACCCAGCTGACTGTTTCCCAACCCATCCAAACCAAAAAATTAGGATATTATTATTACTATTACTCACGCCTGCAATTCATAAATATGAAGGCTAACAAAGCCACTTCATGCCCAGGGGAACAAGTCTGGAGTGATCTGGCTCTAGTTTAGCACAACCTCCCAGCTGTGAAAGATGATCTACAAGAAGAAATGGTGTCCCCATGATTAATAGCAGGCTTGCAGGCCACAAGCAGCCCCATTAGAGCTGACATTTTAACTGATAAATACGTTTCAGGGGAGTCACTTTAGAGGACAGGGAGAGTGAGGCACAGTTGTAAGTTCTTAAATCCATTGTTGAGTCTACTAAAAAAAAAAAAAAAAAAAATCACAGAGTGCACTGGGTTGGAAGGGACTTCTAGAGGTCACCTAGCCCAATCCCCTTGCAGTAAAGCAGGAACCTCCCCAACTAGAGCTGGTGGCTCAGAGCCCCATCAAGCCTGACCTTGAATGTCTCCAGGACTGGGGCCTCCACCACCTCCCTGGGCACCTGTTCTGGTGTTCCTCACAGTGAGATGTTCCAGTCCCATCATCATCCTCATCACCTCTGTTGGACACTCCTCAGCATATGCCTGTCCCTCTTGAACTGAACACAATACTCCAGATGTGGTCTCACCAGGGCAGAGCAGAGGATGAGGAGAACCTCCCTTCCTAAAGGAACAGCACATCCAAGAAAAAAAAAAATCTCACTGCACAAACTCAGAGCCACTAATGGGAGGGTGGGCCTGAGACAGCCTGGAGTTAAACAACAGAATCCTCCCACCTGGGAGCAAGAGTCTGATCATGACAAATTATTTTCATAACTGCAGATCATCCTGCTCCTTCACATCAAGCCTGCAGCATTTATTTTCATTACAGTAAATAACTGCACCTCCAGGATCACTTCACAATTCAAGTGTTTGCATAAACCTGTTCCAAGTCAATGCTCACATCTCCCAGGAGGTTCACCACCAAGCCAAAGTCATTCTTTCTCCTGGCTAATAAGAGGGATAGCCAGCAGTTGAGGCTGCCTCATGAAATATTTACCCAGCTAGACCCTACCATGGCTCTGAGGGTGACACCCTCCCTGTTCAAGAGCAGAATATTTACATGGAAGCCACCACTGAGGGCCCCTTCTCCATTACCTGCTCTGGTTACAGAAGCATGAAAGCAGAAATGTAGGTTGCAGCCATGCAGAACAGCAGCAGAGGGGCCAGGAATGAGAGCTACACTGTTTAAGGTTTCAAAAAAAAAAATCAGTCCAACAGAAAAAAAAAAAAGCCAAAACTGAATACAGCAGCACAGTTCAGTGGCACCAGCAACAAAGAATGGAACTAGTGGAGGGAGTTCTGTGGAGAGCCACAAAGATGCTGAAGGGACTGGAACATTTCTGAGGAGGAAAGGCTGAGGGATCTGGGGCTGCTGAGCCTGGAGAAGAGCAGCCTGAGAGGGGATCTCAGGAATGATTATAAATATCTAAAGGGAGAGTGCCAGGAGGATGGAGCCAAACTCTTCTCAGCAGTGTTCAGTGACAGAACAAGGGGCAATGGACACAAACTGGATCCCAGGAGGTGCCACACAAACAAGGAAAAGAAAAAATCTTCACTTTAAGGATGGCAGAGCACTGGAACAGGCTGCCCAGAGAGGTTGTGGCATCTCCATCTCTGCAGGTATTCAAAACCTGCCTGGCTGTGTTCCTGTGTGATTTACTCCAGGTGATCCTGCTCTAGCAGGGGGTTGGACTGGATGACCCTCCTAGAATCATAGAAAGCACTGGGGTGGAAGGGATGTCCAGAGGTCTGTGCAGTAAGCAAGGACATCCCCAATTAGAGCAGCCCTTCAGAGGTCCTTCCAACCCCTACCATTCTGGGACTCTAATGCAGAGTTTTAGGGCCTCCTGTCTCTTCAGCTGACACCAGCTCATATCCTAAAGGGTCAGGAGACTTCCAAGCACAGTAAGGACACTTTCAGTCCCACATCCACACTTGCACTCCCAGAAGGTAACCATGTCCAGGGGCACGAGGACAGCATTCAGCTGTCACAGCAGAACAAGTGTTTGCCATCTGAGGAAAAGGCAACAGATCCAAACCTGTTGCTTACAGCTCCAGCTGAGTGTCTGTGCTCAGACAGCTGTCCCTCAGATCAGAGAGGCTACTCAGAGCAGAGCCACAAGAGCCTGATACTTGCACTTCTGTAATCACCTGCATCTACAACACAGGGGCCTCTCACTGCTCAAGCAAAGCAAGGAGAAAGTCAGCACCAGAACAAGAAGCCACAGTCTCAAGCTGCACCAGTGAAAGGCTCAAGGTGAAGAGGAAGTTCTTCACAGAAAGATTTGCCATTGGAATGAGCTGCCCAGGGAGGTGGTGGAGTCACCATCACTGGAGGTGTTCAGAAAAGGATTGGATGTGGCACTTGGAGCCATGGTCTAGTTAGTCATGAGGTGCTGGGGGATAGGTTGGACTGATGAGCTCTGAGGTCTTTGCCAACCTTGTCGATTCTATGAACAATGCATCAGCCAAAGCCAGAGAGCAATGAAGTGTCACTGCCTATGCACAAGAGCATGCCATGTTGGCTTCAGTCCTGCTCACCACCAGGACAGTGAGCATGAGAAGCTAAGAGCAGGATGTACTCCACTGCTCTGCTCACTTCTGAGCCACACCCTGTGGCTTTCCTGCTTTACACAACCCCTGGCTCACAGTGTTGCCTGAGTCTTCACAGGACTGCTGGCCCACACCACCTCCCTTCCCTGCTCCACATCAGCTCCCAGCCACAGAAAACTCAGTTCCCTTTTTGTCACTGACCTCTAGTGGTTAGCACAAGCTGGAGAGAACAGAGAAGACCAGAGCATAAGCAAGAAAAAAAAAATATTGATCACAGGATCTTAGGGTTTGAAAGGGAACTCTGCAGATCTTAAGAGTCCAACCCCCTGCCAGAGCAGGACCATAGAATCCAGTGCAGGTCCCACAGGAGCACATCCAGATGGGGCTTGAAAGTCTCCAGAGAAGGAGACTCCACAACCTCTCTGGGCAGCCTGTTCCAGTGCTCTGTGAGCCTCACAGTGAAGAAGTTTCTCCTCATGTTGAGGTGGAACCTCCTGTGCTGCAGTTTATAACCACTGCCCCTTCTCCTATCACAAGGCACAAGTGAGCAGAGCCTGTCCCTGTCCCTTCCTGACCCCCAGCCCTTAGATATTTATAAACATTTATTAGATCCCCTCTCAGTCTTCTCTCCAGATTAAACAGCCCCAGGGCTCTCAACCTTTCCTCAAGGTAGTGCTCCAGTCCACCATCCTTGTAACCCTCCCTTGGATTCTCTCCAGCAGATCCCTGTCCCTCTTGAACTGGAGAGCCCAGAACTGGATGCAGTATTCCAGGTGGGGCCTCACTAGGACACAATAGAAGGAGAACCTCCCTGGAGCTGCTGAACACACTCCTCTGAATGCCCCCCAGGACCCCATTGGCCTTCTTGGCCCCTGGGGCACGTTGCTGTCCCATGCAGAACTTGTTCTCCACCCCCACTCCCAGCTCCTTCCCCACAGGGCTGCTCTCCAACAGATCCCCTCCCAACCTGTCCTGCTGCAGTTTATTCTTCCTTCCCAGGTGCAGGACTTGCTGCCTCCAAAGGAAAGCCAAACAGTTTGCCACATAGGACATGGCACTTTGGGACATGGTTTAGTGGCCACAGTGGTCTTAGGTTGATGGTTGGACTTCATCTTAGAGGTCTTTTCCAACCAAAACCTGTGATGCCAGGAATTCCAGCTGGGTTGTCTTGGCTCAGCACAGGTCAGCTCAAGCTCACTGGCTTGCTCTGCAAGCACAGCACCTCCTCTTTGGGCAGCAACAAGCAAGGCACAGAAGATCTTGAAGCAGGGAGCTACTCCTCCCCTGGCAGCTTTGCTCCCTGCCATGTCACCAGCACCACACCTGCACATCCACCACAGCACACAGGAACAGGACTGGTGTTCAGGCTCTGGACTGTCAATCAGGGTGGCAAAGATGGATGTTCAGATCTTACCACTAGCTGGGGAACTCATGTTCCCCTCAGACTGAACACAACAGGTTGCCACTGCAGCATCTGATCACTGAACAAGTCACAGTTAGCAGGTACCCAGCACTCCTGGGGCCAGGTTCTCCAAAAGCTTGTATTTTACTCTCTAACTAGACCCTACAGATTCAAACCCAGCAGTTCAGCTGATCAGTGACAGAAACCTGACAGCTCCATCCTCACTGTACCTTTGTCTTCTTCATGTGGCTCACAATATTGCCAAGATCTTCAACATCCACGACAGAGTTTGTGCCTCCAGCTTCCTCAGCATCAGCCTCCTCCTCACTGCTTTCAAACAGCTCCTCTGCCTAAGAGATCAGAGAAAAAGAAATTAAATGAGACCTTCAGCTCAGTGAAAAAAAAAAAAAAAGAATCAGCTCTCAAGCAGTAAAGACAGCTGAAACAAGGAATAGTCCTGCCAAAAACCTGCAGAAGTTATAGGAGATGAATTTGAAGTTAGGGCTTTTACCAGTGGGTGTTAAGAGTTTGGTAGCACAGAACCAAAACTCCCTCCATATATCCTGTTTTCATCATGTGTTTATCTGATCCCATGAGGATTCCAACTCTCACTGCTTGCTATGATGATCTGGAAGCCTAAATTCCCTTAACCCCTCCAAGTGTCCCTGTCTGAATGCACAGGGAGCGAGAGATCTGCTTTGCAAGCCAAAAAGAAGTTTTCTCCCTTTCTGGTAGCAGTCAAGGTACAGCACAAGTGCACTGCTGGAACAGCAAGGATTTACTCCTCTTGTCCCAGCACTCCTAAACCCACTCAGCCACAGCATTTCCTGTTTTCCTACAAAACTCAATGTGGCCACAGCAGCCTTTTGCAACCCACAACAAACGGCCTGCAGGGAGGATCAAAGTGCCACAGCAGCTCTGCACTGCAGAGCACAAGAGAGGACTGCTTATTCAAAAGCTGCAATCAAACACTCCAGGAGACAAAACAAGTGTCAGGCAGGCACTCAGAGGAAATACAGGACTCCCCCAGCTGCCTTTGGAAGAGCCTTGAGATGCAGGCAAAGCACCAAAGCTTCACCAAGTTGAAGTGGAAGCAGGTTAACCACTCACAGGGAATTAAATGCTTCACTTGGCCATAAGACAAAGCAAAGACTCCAGGGAGAACTCAGACTGGCTCCCTGAAGCATGCCACAACACAGACCTCCCTCTAGAGGATGGAGTCTTCCTCTTGACTAAATGACTTCTAGCTTAGGCCTATCACCACTTCTTTGGCCCTTCTTTCTGGTTTGCTCATCGTGGCTTATCTGCCACAGGATCGCATCCCTCTTCCCCCTCTGGCAACAGAACAAAGTACCACCAAGCTCCCACAACACCCCTCTTGGCTGTAAGAGGAAGCAGAGGAGTCAAGCAGTGCTCCAAGGGGCACTAAAGGAGAGAGCAGGTCCCATGAATTTCAGCTCTACCTCAGCGTTCTCCGATTCCGACACCCCACGTTCATGATCTGAGCTCTCCTTGCTCTGCTTCCCCCGAGATTTGCACTTCCCCTTCTTGCACTTCCCACTGCAGGGCTTCTTTTCCCCCCTGCAGAGGGCCTGGAGTCGACTGAGGAACTTGGTTTTCCAGGCTTCAAAGTCAGCCTCAATGCTGCCATGCTTGCTCTGGGCCACGCTGCAGTCCCCCTCAGCACGAGTCATGACACGGCTGGCACCCAGCATCCACAGCCACCTGTCAACCTTTCTGCCAACCTGGCACAGGAAGAAAAAGTTGAGAGGGGAATTAAACAAAGCTCAACTTAAAGCAGGCAACTAAAAAAGCAGAGACCAAGTGTGGAAACAGAGTTGAGCTGCAAGAAGACTGAAGGGGGAGTTAAATGTTTGTAAGTAACTGAGGGCTGGGGGTCAAGAGGGAGGGGAGAGGCTCTGCTCAGCTGCACCCTGGGAGAGGACAAGGGGCAATGGATAGAAACTGCAGCACAGGAGGTTCCACCTCAACATGAGGAGGAACTTCTTCACTGTGAGGCTCACAGAGCACTGGAACAGGCTGCCCAGAGAGGTTGTGGAGTCTCCTTCTCTGGAGCCTTTCCAGCCCCATCTGGATGTGTTCCTGTGTGACCTGTGCTGGATTCTATGGTCCTGCTCTGGCAGGGGGGTTGGAATTGATGATCTTTGAAGGTCCCTTCCACACCTAACATCCTATGATCCTAAGAGACAGGCTTCTGGACTGCCCTCATCTTCAATTCAGAGCACAGACAAGGCAGCCTGAGCACCACCACACCACCTCAGACTCCCACCTGAAAACCCCTCTGCTGTCACACTGCTGTGGTGAGAGATGGGCTCTGAGACAAACTTCTTCATGCAGTGCTTAGTCAAGGCTCATTTTGGTTGGAAGAGGCCTTTAAGATCATCCAGTCCAACTATTCTCTAACCACAAAGGCTGATGTTAAACCACATCCCACAGCACCCCATCTCTGCCTCTCTGAAACAGGGATGGGCACTCAACCACCTCCCTGGGCAGCTTGTTCCAGTCCTTGAGAACACTTTCAGTCAAGAAGTTCCTTCTCATATCCAACCTAAACCTCCACCAGTACAACTTGAAGCCATATCCTCTCATCTTACCCCTTGTTTCCAGCGAGAAGAGACCAAGCCCCACCTGGCCCCAACCTCCTTTCAGGGAGTTGTAGACCTCTCAGCCTCCTTTTCTCCAGACTAAACTACTCCAGGGCTCTCATTCACTCCATGTAACACATTTCACACAGCCCCAGCTACACAAACATGACCGAGTGGCAGGCCATGCTATTGGTGTGGCTGAAACTAATCATCAGGCTGAGACATTTGACATCAGGAACTAAAGCTAAAATCCCCCCCACAGTGAGGCAGAAAGCTTTGAGCAAGGCAGAAAGCTCAAAGCACTCTAAACAGCAGTGAGAGGATCTGCAGTCCTGGGTCCTCAGGTGCCAACAGAAAGCTTTCAGAGCTGGGAGATGAACTCAGTGAGGATTTACCAAATGCATTACCACACTCCCAGATGAACACAGGACTCCTTTCCCACTCCAAAGGGCAGCACAACTGCTTCAAAGCTGCATTGCCCATGCCCTAAACCCAACTCCCTAATCAAGTGTGCAGTTCTCCCATGGAGTACCAGCGGTGTTCAGGTTTGCAGCACCTTGGTGTTCTCACAGCAGGCCTTTCAGGAGAGCAGAAGGCAAGCAAAGGTGCAGAGCAGATACTTACTGTGTTGTAGTGATCAACATAAACTGAGTTTCCCAAGCCAAACACTGCATATCTCAGGCCCTTCAGATAGGTCTTCCCATAGCGGAAGTCATTGGCAGCCTCTTCTAACCACTTGCAGAACCAGGCTGCACTCTCAGTTGGGTGCCCATCTGTGTATGTAGCCACCAGGAACACACAAATGTTCCTGCTGCTTGTCTGAGGAGAGAACCAGACCAGAGATCACTCCATGCTTCAGAACACTTCACACCCAGAAGGGAGCAGGGAACATGTCAAGAGGGCAGATTTTCACCAGGTGGGCTAATAACTCTTCACTGGGGGGTGGTGCAGGTGATGATCCCACTGGTGGTGAATATCTATCCCCCTGCAAAGCCATCTTACAACAGCCAGCAGAAATCAAGCTGTTCCAGGCAAGAAGTTTCTGCTAGTATCCAACCCAAAGCTCCCCTGCTGCCACTTGAAGCAAATTTCTCCTGTCCTGTCACTTGTTACATGGGAGAAGAGACCAACTCGGTGATCTTCAAGGTCCCTTCCAACCCTAACCACTCTAGGCATCTATGAACCTCTCCACCTCACTCCAGATTTCTTTCAGGTAGTTGTAGACAGAAGGTTTGCCCTCAGCCTCCTCCAGGCTAAACACCCCCAGTTCCCTCAGCTGCTCCTCTCCAGCCCTGTTCTCCAGCCCCTTCATCAGCTTTGTTGCCCTTCTCTGGACAAGCCCAGCCCCCCAATGAACTTCTTGTAGTGGGGGGGCCTCAAAACTGAACCCAGTACACAAGCTGTGGCCCCAGCAGTGCTGTGAACAGGGGGAAACGACTTAATACAGGCTTGGAGATTTGCAGGAGATAAACAGAAGCAGAAAAGAGCCTTCAGTGATCCCAGGAAAATCTTTTATTTGTCATAATGATGACACCCTGTTGAAATTCCCACCCCCCAACGTTAACTACCTAAAACTACCAGCCACCCACCTCCTCTGATAAGCAATCTTCTGGATCATAGTCTCCCATGCTAATGACTTCCACAGGCACATTAAGGAGAGTAACAGCTTCAGCCAGGCCTTTGGCAAACCTCTGAGAGAAGAGATGTGGAAAGTTATCAGTTACTGCAACACACAACTACAGTGAGGGTGGGGAGACACTGGAACAGCTTGCCCAGAGATGTTGTGGATGTCCCCTCCCTGCAGGTGCTCAAGGCCAGGCTGGATGAGGCCTTGAGCAACCTGAGCTGGTGGGAGGTGTCCCTGCCCATGGGAGGGGGTTGGAACTGGATGATCTTAAAGGTCACTTCCAACCCAAACCATTCTATGGTTCTATGAACTAAGGGTCAAACAAGCCCTGCTGTGGGCACAGTCACTTCTCCCAGCACAGAAAGAACAATAACACCAGAACTGGACACTTGGCCTCCAATCCTCACATAAATGAGGTATAAAGGCTGAAGAAGAGTTACATGAATTTTAATGACTGAATTCACATTTACACATCAATTCCAGTCTGAGAAATCCCCCCAACCAGCACTTCTAAGAAGACCTGCTAGCAAGTTCAGAGTCGAGTCAGAGCTTCACAATGGATGCCTCTAACTGCATGTCCCACTTCAAGGGAGCAGAAAACTTGTGTCATTTTCTTATCATTCATATTAGACAATGACTTCCTGACCTTCCAGATTTTTACATGGTGTACTTTCTGCAAGGCAGGCAACATCCTTGAAGCTCAGCATTTCAAAACAACTTCTGTGCATAAAAAAATGAACATAATCTGTACATAAAAAAAGTAACTTTTACCTTTGCTGTGCCAGTCTGAGACCCATAGAAAATCTTTATCCCAGCAACACAGACTTCCTTTGCCTTCAGGTTGGCATATCCATTCACTAGTTTGTCTTCTGTTCCTTCCAAAGCAGTGGGATTCCCATTGGATTTCTTGCCCTATAAAACAAGCACTGCCACATTCATTTCCTTTCCAAAGGGATTTTAACTCCATTTTCCACCCCCCCAAGGCATTTAAAATTCAAACCCTAAGGCCAGACTCTCAGCACTACACAAACACAACAGCTGAAGCATTTTCATAGATTCAGGAAGTGGTTTGAGTTGGAAGGGTCCTCAAAGATCATCCAGTTCCAACTCCCTGCCATGGGCAGGGACACCTTCCACCAGCCCAGGTTGCTCAGGGCCTCATCCAGCCTGGCCTTGAGCACCTCCAGGGAGGAAGTTCCACAACCTCCCTGGGCAGCCTGTTCCAGTGTCTCCCCACCCTCACTGCAAAAAATTTCCTACTTATCTCCAGTCTCAGTCTCCCTTCTTCCAGCTCAAAAGTCACTGCCTCTCATCCTGTCACTACAAGCCCTAAAAAAAAAAAAAAATCTCTTCCCAGCTCTCCTGTAGCCCTCTTCAGTCTAAAGTCTCCCCAGAGCCTTCTCTTCTCCTGGCTGAGCAGCCCCAACTGTTTTTATTTCTCCTAACAGAGAAACACTGGAGTAGCTACTTCTCTGCAGCAGGCCATGCCACAATACACTCATCCCACACACTGAGGAGATAACAGGTTCCACCTGGATCCAAGAGCCTGCCAACTCACCCAGCAGAACTTCACTCACCTGCACAAGGAGGTTTTCAAGTGCTGAATGGCCCTAATCCCATTCCTATCCTAAAAACAGTCTAATCTTGGCATTAACATGGAAACATGAATGTGAAACCACTGGGCACAAGCAGAGTGATTTACCTGAACTAACAGAGTAACCCAGGCTGACAAATTCTCTCAGTTACAAGGTGAGAAGAGTTCAGCTGAGATCTGCTTTAGCATCAGAGCAACAAAGGGACTGAGTTACCCACAAATAGGAAACAATCCAGACAGGATTATAACCATCAAATGATTGAAGAGGGCAGGTTTAGACTGGAGGTTAGGCAGAAGTTCTTTGCAGTGAGGGTGGGGAGACACTGCAACAGGTGCCCAGGGAGGCTGTGGATGCCTCCTCCCTGCAGGTGTTCAAGGCCAGGCTGGAGGAGGCCTTGAGCAACCTGAGCTAGTGGGAGGTGTCCCTGCCCACAGCAGGGAGGTTAGAACTGGATGATCTTGAAGGTCCTTTCCAACCCAAACCCATTCTATGAACCTATGAACTAAATATCTGGGGTCTGAGACCACCTGGGTGGGCACACAGTGCAGGAGCTCATTTCACTGCACCAGTGGTTCTTTACCTGGCAACTACTCACTTCCACACAGATTTTGGGGCTCTTCTTACCTCTTCAGTTACCTTCTTTTTTCTTTTAGTGGTGAAGTGAATGATGATGAACCAAATGCTGAGCCCAAAAGCAACACCAAAATAGATATAAAACCTCTGCAGCCATAAGGACACCAGGGAAGTATAGAAGAAGTTCCATGTATCCACTGAGACATCCAAACCTAGGAGAAATCAGATTTAGCACAAGATGATTCCTACAATAAGAGGTCAGAATGAGCATACAAATAAAAACCATACAGTACCCAGTTTCATATCATTAGCTATTCCTCAGGCTCTGCAGGAAACAGATTTTGGCTAAAGACAGGAAAACAGCTGAACCAAGGAGCCTTTTACCTCCTCAGAGGTGTCAGCTGAGTTCCATCTGTGCATCCAAGCTAATATTTTTTAGACTGCCATAAAGAAGCTCTGGGTTCTTTGTAGATTGGCAGGGTCTGCTCTAAGGAAACACAGGAAACTTCTGTGCTGTCCAAGTGTCTGGATGTAAAAGGTCATAGCATGGCTTAGGTTGGAAAGGACCTCAGAGATCACCTACTCCAACCTCCCTGCCATGGGCAGGGACACCTCTCAACTTGATCTGCTTGCTCAAAGCCTCATCCAACCTGGCCATAAACACCTCCAGGGAGGGGACATTCATGACCTCCTTGGGCAACCTGTTCCTGTGTCTCACCACCCTTGTAGTAAAGGATTTCTTCCTAAGATCCAGTCTGACCCTGCTCTCCCTCAGCTTCAAACCATTCCCCTTTGCCCCATCGCTGAACACCCTCATGAAAAGTCCCTCTGCAGCCTTCCTGTAGGATCCCTTCAGGATTGGAAGGCAGCTCTAAGGTCCCCTCCAAAGCCTTCTCTTCTCCAGGCTGAAAAAAAAAAAATCGACTCCCTCATCCTATCCTCAGAGCAGCAGTACTCCAGTCCTTGGATCATCCTTGTGACCTTCCTTTTGACTTGCTCCACCAGCTCCATGTCCTTCTTATGATAGGGACACCCGAACTGGACACTGTATTTGAGGGTGGCACAAGAGCAAGCCCTTGGGAAGCACCTACTGTATCCTACTAGCCTTGGCTCTGCACAGACTAAAAACATGCAGACCTCAGGAGCTGGTTACTCCCCAACACACACAATTATTACTCCCCACCACCCCTCCCCACCTCCCTCAGCCCCCTTCCCCCCTTATTACCCTCCACACCCTCCCTCCTCACTGTTATTACCCTCATCCAAACACTGCCCCTCACTGTTACCACCCCTTCCCCAAATTATTACCTCCCCCCATACCTCACAGATATTACCCCCCACACCCCCTCCCCTCCCCGTTATTGACGGACACTCACACACATCCCTCATGGTTACTACCTCCCTACGGTTATACCCCACGCACACACCCCTCCTGGTTACGAACCCCTCAGGTGCATCTCTCACCGTTTTTACACCACACTAAGCCCTCCCTTAGGGTCGTAAGCCCCTCGAACGCATCCCTCGCGGCTTGGAGCCCCCTCAACACACAACTCACAGGTCGGAGCCCTCCACGCCCCCTTCCCTCCGGGGTGAGCCCCTCAGGCACAGACCTCACGCTTATGAACCCCCCCAAGACACATGCGTTACGGTTATTAACCACACATACCCCTCCCTTCACGGCTGAGCCCCCAGGCACATCCCTCGCACTCACCCTGGCCCTCCATGCCCGGTCCCCAGTAGCGGAACGCCTCTCCTCAGGCCATGCGCAACGCTCTTCACGTTCCCCTTCCGGCCGGCCACAAGCGCCGCCTCTCCCTCGTTCCCTCCGGAAGCCTTTCATTGGTGCGCCGGAGGGCGGGCAAAGAGCAGCGTCGCCCAATGGGGAAGCAGCGTGGGGCGGCAGCGCCCCCTCAGCCCCGCGTTCGCCCGGCGCCGGGCGAGTCACTGCTGCTGCCGCCGCTGCCGCCGCCATCGCCATGTCCATCTTCACCCCCACCAACCAGATCCGCCTCACAAACGTGGCCGTGGTGCGGGCTCGGCGCGGCGGAAAGCGCTTCGAGATCGCCTGTTACCGCAACAAGGTCATGGGATGGCGCAGCGGAGCGTGAGTCACCGGCAGCTGCCGCCTGGGCCTGGCCGAGGGGAGCTGGCGTAGGGGGAGGCCAGTATGGGGCTCTGATGGGGGCGGCGGCGAGACCCGGGTGGGCCTCGGCTATGGAGGGAGTCAGAGGAGGACAGTCATGTGAGGCCCGGCTGTGGAGAGAGTCCGGGAGAAGGAGGAGGAGGCTCGTGTGGGGCCTGGGGAGGGCCGTGTCGGGACCTGGTTATGGCGAGGGGGAGGCCGGTGTGGGGCCCGGCTGTGGAGAGAGCGAGTTCGGACGATATCCAGCTGTGAATCCCGGGGAGGTGGTGGTGCAGGTGTGGGGCAGAGAGGGTGAAGCACCCCGGGGCACTGTGTGGTGCCCCTGCCCCTCCCTGGTGTTGACATTTCGATGACAGAAGTTTCCAGGCTCTCGTGATTCATCCGTTGGCAGCAGGGCTTGTTCTTCCTCGCTCGTGTGTGCTTTCTGACATTGCTGACCTAGCAACTTTTGTAACTCTACCCTAATCTCTAGGGAGAAAGATCTGGATGAGGTCCTGCAGACTCACACAGTGTTTGTCAACGTTTCCAAAGGGCAGGTGGCAAAAAAGGAAGATCTGGTTCAAGCTTTTGGGACAGATGACCAAACAGAAATCTGTAAGATGGTAAGTTTCACACACTTTGCTCAGAGGAGGATTTCTGAATGTTTTACATGAGGATCACGTGGATGTGGTAGGTTGGTTGATACTGAAAGGTCTTCATAAAATACAGTGCTGCTGTATTAAGGGACTGGAGCATCTCTCTCTGTGAGGAGGACAGGCTGAGAGACCTGGGGCTGTTCAGTCTTGAGAAAAGAAGACTGAGAGGCCACCTTATCAATGTTTACAAATACCTGAAGGATGGCTGTCAAGAAGAAGGTGCCAGGCTCTTTTCAGTGGTGCCCTGGGGCCAATGGGTCTGAACTGGGACACAGCAAGATCCACCTCAACATGAGGAGAAACTTCTTTATTGTGAGGTTTCCGGAGCCCTGGAGCAGGCTGCCCAGAGAGGTTGTGGAGTCTCCTTCTCTGGAGACTTTTAAGACCTGCCTGGATGTGTTCCTATGTGACCTGCCTTAGATGATCCTGCTCTGGGCTCGATGACCTCCAGAGGTCCCTTCCAACCCCCACCATTCTATGGTTCTGTGATCCTGTGTAGGCAAAAGGTTGGGTTCTTTGTTAAGAAGTGGGTAAAAAGCAGTGGCCACTCTATGGCATAGTCTTAAATTTGCTATGTACCTCTGGCTGAAGAGAGCTCTCTATAGCATACACTTTCTGTGCACACCCTCCACTAGACCAGGCTGCTCAGGGCTCATCCAGCCTGGCCTTGGATGAAGCCTTGAGCAACCTGGTCTAGTGGGAGGTGCCCCTGCCCATGGCAGGGAGGTTGGAACTGGATGATCTTTAAGGTCCCTTCCAACCCAAACTATTCTATAAATCTGTGAATGTCTACAGACATGGAAAAAAGCTCAACCAGCACTGGGAGTGTCTCTCCTAAGATAAGTTATGAAGGCAAGTATAAGGGGGTGAGGATATCTCCTGAGATCTGTTCTTTGTTATTAAGATATTATTAAGATTGTTAAGGATGCAGGGAGAGGAAAGGGACTTACAATTTCCAACTGTTCATGGAAGTCTTCACTCTCAATAACTTTAAACAGTTCAATGAAGTGTTACGAACAGATCTAATTTCTTAGTCCTTCTCTGTAGGATGTTTACTATGGACTTGTTGTGGGTGGTGAGCATTGAAGGACCTGTCTGCTTCTCTTTTTGTAGCTCAGTGTTTGTGTGGGGAGGGTCTTTGTCTGAAGACTTCCCAGCATTTGTTTAAATGATTGCTCTTTTTCTCCACGTCCAACCAATCCATTCAAGCAGTGAAATTTAACTGAGCTATTGGAGTTCTTGCTCTTTGGTCAGATCTGTGATGTTTATTCCCTGCTTTCTTTTGTGTTTGCTGTGCAGATCTTATCCAAGGGGGAGCTGCAGGTATCAGACAAAGAACGGCACACACAGCTGGAGCAGATGTTCAGAGACATCGCCACGATCGTGGCCGACAAATGTGTGAACCCTGAGACAAAGAGGCCATACACAGTGATCCTGATAGAAAGAGCCATGAAGGACATTCACTACTCTGTCAAACCACACAAGAGCACGAAGCAGCAGGTTGGTTTTCTTCTGCTTCTCTCCAAATCAGCTTCTGCTCAGAGCTGTTGTCTTCCAAGTGCGATTTCCTTGTTGGCGGTCACAGAGGGCGCAGCAAAGTCCTGTGGTTCTGAAGCCCACAGGGGGATTACTCAGCCTGCTGGCAGCTGAATGCTAGCTGCAACCAGCTTCTGAAACTCCTGCAGTTTGTTTTCTGACGATTTAGGGGAGGCAGGAAAGAAAGGAACTAATTAAAGCAGCAACAATTATAAGGGTGGAACAGAATTATTATAATTGAAGTGGTAAATCAAGCTTTGTGTCTAAGCCACAGGGGTGTCTGTTGGCTTGCAGGGTAACTGCTGTTTAACAGGACTGCAGACAGGGAGTTTTAAGTGTTTGAGGTATCACAAACTGCAAAATCTGCCTTTTGTGATTAATCTATCAAAACAGCCTAACAACAAACTGCCAGCAGGAGAGTGGCAGCCATCAGTGCTGAGAAATGCATCTGAGCTCCCTGAAAGAGGTTAGAGCCAGGTGGGGATTGGTCTCTTCTCCCTAGTAACAAGTGATAGAAGGAGAGGAAATGGCCTCAAGTTGCACCAGGAGAGGTTTAGTTTGGGTAGCAGAAGAAACTTTTTCACTGAAAGGGTTCTCAAAGACTGGAACAGGTTGCCCAGGGAGGTGGTTGAATGCCCATCCCTGGAGGTGTTTAAAAGAGGCAGAGATGTAGTGCTGAGGGCCATGGTTTAGCACCAGGCTTGGTAGGGTTAGAGAATGGTTGGACTGGATGATCTTGGAGGTCTTTTCCATTCAGTATGGTTCTATGAAGGTAATGCAAGGGACTGGAGGTTTTGATGTGTGTGGTGTTTTTCAAGAGCTCTTTCTTCTTAATGTCTTCACAGGCACTGGAAGTGATCAGACAGTTGAAGGAGACCATGCAAATTGAACGTGCTCACATGAGGCTGAGATTTATTCTTCCAGTAAAGGAGGGCAAGAAACTGAAAGAGAGGCTCAAGCCACTGATTAAAGTTATTGAGAGTGAAGACTTCCATGAACAGTTGGAAATTGTAAGTGATAAAACAGTCCTTGGGGATTAGTAAAAATCTTTCTGAGAAGAGCTTAGAATCTCTCAATGCCCAGCAAGGGGAGGTGATACTGCAGAGCTTCTCAGGAAAGGCTGATGGCAATCACTCAGCAGCTCTGCAGAGTCCTTCTTAGTAACTAAAGGTTTGTTGTTTTTTTTTTTTTTAATAAAGTTTCATGGCAGACCTTGAAAAGGAGCTGCTGCAAATCCAGTGTTGCTGTTTGACCATTGCCATGTGGAACATTTCAGGTGTGCCTTATTGACCCTGGCTGCTTCAGGGAGATCGATGAGCTGGTCCGGAGCGAGACCAAAGGGAAAGGAACTTTGGAAGTGCTCAGTCTGAAAGATGTGGAGGAAGGAGACGAAAAGCTGGAGTGATGGAAACCTTCCTGCAGCAACAACAGCCTGCAAAAGGACTGGCCTCAGCTACTCTCTTCTCTTAGACCTTCATGTTTTTCCCAATCTCTTGTTGCCAAATATTTTCTGACACTAATCCTTTGGGATCTTTCCATGCAGTGTGGGTCGTTTTTTTTTCTAACTCGTTGACCCTTGCTTGGTTTACAAATGGCTTTGCCTGTGGGAACATTTTGTGTCAGGGTTGTGTTAATGAGGACTGAGTTTAAACGTGGTGGGGGAGTTGTTGCAGCTTTGGTTTGCTTGAAGGGTTGCTGTTTCAAAGTGTTTGGTTGCTGCATTGCCAATTGGTTTTATGTCAAGTTGTCAGCGTGGAGTGGAGGATGGCATAGGTGGGGTGGGGTTTGGATGTGAGGAAGGGAGCTTTAAGAAAAGAGAGCTGCATTTGCACTTCCAAACAGGTGCAAAGTGTGGATCCTGTCTAAAACCCATCTCTTGGCAGCATGAAAACTCACTGAGAGTTCCATAATTGGCTGCTTGATAGTTAGAGTCATTTAAAGGAGCATTCCTAAAGATTTTCTTTCCCTGGATGTAACAGGACTTGCTGACTTAGGGAAAAAAAAAGAAGGGTTCTCCAAATAACTTATTGGTAAAATCTATTTAGCTACATCAAATCCAAATGAATGATCATCTATTTATATATTCTAGAGACAGAAATAAAGTTGTTATTTTTGTTAATCATCTAGAAGCTGTCTCTGGCTTTCTGAGGGCTGAAGGGTGAGTGTGAGCTGTTCTCCTTTGGTGATCAAAGGAATCTGGAGCAGGCAGGGGTGGCCTCTGGCCATGCAGACAGGTTTTTGTTGGGCCATCATGCCCCAGAGGTAGCTGTTTGTGTGTGCCCCTTTTTTTTTTCAGCCTGATAGAGGACAATCCTGGCAGTTGGCCTTTATCCTCTTGTCTTTTTATGCTACTTTCTAGTATATACACACACAATTTGCAGCCAGCTCCTGAGGCACAGGGTATAGTTCTTGATAATTCTGTGAAATCTTCTTTCAGCCATGTTAAACAAATGCCTTGAAGTTGAAGTTGGCCTCTCTTCTTTCTTTGAGGTGCCTCTCTTCTTTCTTTGAGATACACAACAACTGGAGAAGGAGATGCTAAAAATACAAACTACCAGGCAAGGTGTGTGTTTGGGTGACTGAAAGCTAAACCAGCAGGAATTTAGGGAGCCTTTAGTGTTCTGGACCTGCTCTCATGCTGACAGTATGCAGCAAGCCAGAAGCTGCAGGTAGCCAAGGGCTGGATCTCTCCAGCCCTTGTTGAGTTCATTGTTTGCTGTTGATGCTCAGAGTGCAGGACTCTGCCTGTTCTATGACAGTTGAACAGCTCCTGTGCTTTTGATGGGACCTTTTCCTTCCTACCATTAACACCTTGTGGACCTTCTATAACTGAAGCAGGGAGAGATGAAGTCAACTGGAGGAGCAGAGGTTTGGCTTCTTGAGTGACCTGCAGGGCTAGATCCTTGATCAAAAGCTTCCTCTTGGAAGCTGATTTCCTGACAGGAGCTTGGGTACAGCTCTGTCAATTGGGTTACAGTTCTGTAGTGATACTTTGGAAGCACTTTCCACTGTAGAACTTTGCTGAGGACCAGTCAAATGGAGCTTCTTGAACCATCCTATCCACTTTCAAGTGCTTTCTCTTCCCCCCAAGGTGATCTCAAATGCTGCCTGGGGAAGTTTAGTGGCCTAGTTACCCTATTGGCCATGTGGACACAGCCTCAGCATGGAGATCTCTGCATACATGGTCAGCCTGAGGACATTCCTCCTGTCTGCCAGCCCTTAGCTGCTGGATTTCCAGTTGGCCATCTCTTCATGTTTCCTTCCTGGAGGACTGAAGGTGATCCTGCTGCTCTTCAGCTTGTCAGTGGCACTTAGCACTAAATAATAAATTTTCAAAGGAGCCCCTGAGTAAGAGCCTCAGATGATGCTGTGTGGGTAAAACTTGATGACACCATCCTAAGTAGAACTTCTTTGTTTTCTGTGTTCAACCCCTGGAGCACAGCAGGATGGCTGCAGGTTAAAGATCTTGAGGAACAGAAGCTTAATCTAAGCTGATTGATGAGCTTGGTGCTCAGAAGGCAGTTTCCTTACAAAGCCTTTTTCTGCACATCGAGGATTTCCTTTGGGAAGAGGAGCTTGATTTTATTTATCATCAACTAAATGTACATGCTTGCATTCTTGTCATACTTGTAGTGCAGCAAGAACATGTAAACACTTAAATAAATACCAGAACTGGTAGCTGCTGTGTCCTTCCCAGTCTCAACAGGAGCCTGACTCCCAGTGCAAGCCTTTCCTGGCTCACTGACTCCACTTTCCTAAGCTCTCTATCTAGGCCATTCCAACCAAGCTGGCAGCTTCCAGGAGAGCTCTGCTGGTGTGTCTGGCTGTAAGTGGGCACCAGTGTCCTGCTTTGAGTCAGAGCAGAGCTAACTGGGAAGTGATTCTGCCCCTCTGCTCTCGTGAGACCCCAGCTGCAGTACTCTGTCCAATTGTGATGTCCTCAGCGTAGGAGGGGACATGGAGCTCCTGGAGCAGGTCCAGAGGAGGCCACAAAGATGATCAGAGGGCTAATAACCAGCCTAGCCCTAACCCTTGACAACCTATTGACCCTGAAACTGTCCTCACCCTGTTTCTGGTAGGCCTTGGAGAACTTTCCCAAGGCAGGGTGGGTTCCAAGTGCCGTAGCTATAGTGATGGGAAACAGAGCTGGGACCCCAGGTGCCCACCCTACCTGGGGCTACCTCAGGGAGCTCCAGAATTGCTTATCCATTAATCTGCTCCTTGCAGAAGTGGAGAGGAAAGTGGAGAGGGTAGCAATGGTCAAGTGGGAGGCCGTGGCCAAGTGGGAGGTGGGTGGCATGAAGTAACTGAAGGCACCACGGCAACAGTTCTGCTGCTCTGTGGTCACTGCTTGGTGACATCACTGGGCAGCTGAGCCATGATGTCTCCAGTGGGCAGAGGAGCCACGATGGCTGCCCCTCACACAGCCAGCCTGGAGGGCCAGAGCAGGAGCACCAGCACCATGCAGGGACAGAAGGAGAACCTCAGCGAGCGCATCCCGGAGCTGTGTGCCGTCATAGGCTTGCAAGGTGCTGCCCCTCTGGCTTCCTGGGTTAGGCTTGGAGGATCAGTTGGATTTGATGATCTCGGAGGTCTCTTCCAACCTGGTTGATTCTGTGATTCTGTGACCTGAGTTGGGGTAGGGGTGGAGGTGGGGGTGGGGTGGTTCTTGGTCCCTCCATCAACCTGCGTGGTACCAACAGCACCTTAATTGTCCCAGGGGAGGTTTAGGTTGGAGATGAGGAAAAATTTCTTTCCTGCAAGAGTTGCCAGGGCTTGGAACAGGCTGCCCAGGGAGGTGGTGGAGTCACCACCCCTGGAGGTGTTCAAGAAACATGGAGATGGCACCTGGGGACATGGTTTAGTGGTTCTTCAATGTCCTTCAGAGCAAGGCAGGAAATTTTTCACACAATGGTGTGAGGAAAAGCTCAGTCAGAATGGAGAGCTGCTCCCTGGCCTGCATGAGGTGCTGCAGGAGGACATCCAAGCCCTGGAAGTCACCCAGAAGGTACCAGCAGGTCCTAAATGCTGTACCTCTTGCCTGGTGCTGGTCCTCTCCCAGGAGCAGGCAGCATGGGGCAGCAAGAAGATGCAACCAGTGCACAGCACAAGTTCTCTTGCCCACAGGTGGAGAGAGCCCTCTCCTGCCCACAGCACAGGAAGTTTGCTGTCTCTGAGGTCTGTGGGGCACGGGAGCACTCGGACATGGCTTTCACCAGCAGGACAGCAGAGGTAACAGCAGGGTCTGGAGGGCACAGGCTGCCCACAGGGTGTTGGGGCTCAGGGGATGCTTGGAAGAGCAGTGCATGGTGGAGGGACCAGGTGCCAGGATACCACAGAGCTGGTGCAGCAAGACACAAAGTGCTCCTATGTGGTCCCATGAGTCCCTTTCCACCATGGGACCCATCCATGCAGGTCCTCCTCTGGCTCCCTGAGCACATCCTTTGCGCCAGCAGAGCTCCTGGCTGTCCCCCTCTGCATGTCCCCAGGGCTGTCTGGACTCCTGTGGTGTCCAGCTGCACCCCTTGCAGACAGACGCTGCCTCTGCCCTTCACTGCCTGCCCCAAGGTCATGACCTGGTTAGAAGCTCATGGAGATGGAGGCACTGGCCCCACAGAGCTGCCTTTGCCCGGGGGCAGGGACAGAGCAGTGCCAGTGCTCTGCACCAGCCCCCACAGCTGGGGCACTGATCGATGGTATTGACACCCAGCCCTGGGTCTGCCTTCTGCAGAGTCCCCAAGCCCAACCCACCACTGCCATCAGCAGATGCTTACCTCTGCCTTGCCCCAGCCACCCCCCAGAGCAAAGCTCCCCCAGCCCAGGTCCTACCAGGGGGTGGTGATGTCCTGGAGCAACATCCCAGCGTCCCCAGCACTACCCTGGGCGAGGGGGGGGGGGGGGAAGTTTTCCAGGCAGGAATTCCTTCTTCTGCAGGTGCCCTGTGAGCCCTGCCTCCAACCTGGTGAACTTGTCCATCCAGGCAGCCCAGGAGGAGCTTCAGGCTGAAATCTATGACCAGGTGAAGCTGTGCAACCTGCTGCTGTCCCAGGTGAGGCAGCGGAGCCAGGCCCGGGATCGCCTGCAGAGGTGGCTGCAGCAGCTGCAGGGTGATGAGATGGATGGCAACCAGCACCAGGTGCAGGTACACAAGGCCCCATCCTGGGCTGGACAGCACCAAAGGGGAGCTTTAATCCAACCCCTGCACCCCCTGGGTGGGCTCTGGCCTCAGCACATGGGGTGGACCCATGTCACACCCCCCCTCCCCATCTCTGCCCCAGGTGATTCACCAGGTGGAGAACAGCATTGAGAAGATGGTGACAAAAGGCCAGGCTGGGGAGAAGGTGACCACCCTCTACCTGGGGGTTTGGGATGTCCTGAGAAAGGTGAGTTCCTCCTCTCTGTGCCATCATCCCACCTGCCAGCCCTGCAAAGGCAAGGAGGTGCCCAAAGGGTTATGCTGCTGGGATGCCCTCCTGGACCAGCCAGGTCCTCCTGCTCCACCCTGTCCCCTGCAACACTGTGAGGTGCCTGGGGAGGTGACAGGCTGTGGCTCCCTGTGTCCCAGGAGCTGGCCCAGCTGCCTAGCCACCTGGACCTCCTGTGTGGGATGGCCGAGCTGTACCATGGGGAGCTGGAAGACATGGAGTTCATGGCCTCTGACACCCTCAAAACCACTAATATAACCAAGGTGAGATGATCTGAGCCCCCCTGGGGCCCCTTCCCAGCCTCCAGAGCCCACAGATGGCAGCACACACCTGAACTGAGGAGGGATGAGGCTTCCTGCAGCCCAGTGCGACACAGACTGAGCAGGACTTGCCCACAGCACCCAGATGCCCTCATAGCTCCTCCTGGGTCTCATGGATGGGCCAGGTGAAGCACCAGCCCTGGTGAAGGCAGCATGCTCCATCCCCCAGCCCTTGCTGCCTGCTCTCCTTCCCAGCCTGTTCAGACAGGGAGGTGGGGGGAGGGATGATTCTGGAAGCTGGCCTCCCAAAGGTCCATCCCAGCTTTAGCAACCCCACAGGACAAGGGGTGATGGTTTGAAACTAAGAGAGGGAGATTTAGACTAGATATGAGGAAGGCATTTTTTACACTGAGGGTGGTGAGAGCCTGGCCCAGGTTGCCCAGAGAGGTGGGAGAAGCTCCATCCCTGGAAGCATTCCAGGTCAGGTTGCTTGGGGCTCTGAGCAATCTGCTCTGGCTGGGAATGTCCCTGCTGAGTGCAGGGGGTCAGACTGGATCAGCTTTAAAGGTCCCTTCCAGCCCAAACCATTCTGGGCTTCTGTGGTTCTGCTTTCTCTGGTGTGCTCCAGGAGGACATGGCCAAGGTGGAAGCTCAGTTCCTCAAGGAGAGAGAGCTCAGGTTCCACTCCCTGGCCTCTGCAAGGGTTCCCATCGACAGGCAGTGGCTGAAGGAAGCAAGGGCAAGGATGGCGGTGAGCTGGAGGCACCTGGCAGGGGCAGGGCTCTGGGCAGAGGGCAGGGCTCAGTGCCAAGCCTCCCATGGAGGTGGGGGTGCTGCAGGGCCAGCTCCCCCCAGTGCCAGCAGCTCGGAGGGTGACCATGAACATCCTTGCAGCATTCCAGGTATGACCTCACCGTGGACTTGCATCAGGAACCACGGGTGGGTGAGTGTCTGGTGGGGTGCAGGGGGGTGGCATGGGGCACAGCCACAGATGGCCTTCCCTGATGCTTCCCTCCCACCCCAGATGCTGACACAAAGGCCACCAAGAGGCAGATGGAGTATGAGGCCTGGGTGACAGAGGAGGTGCAGAGGGCCAAGGCTGTGGTGCAGTGCTCCTGCCTCTGGGTAATGCCAAAACCCATCTCCTGGGACCCCCAGGGCTGCTCAGGCCCTGGGGAGATAAGACCTCTCTGCTCACATGGATTTTGGGGGGCATTTTCTGCTCTCCTCTGCTCCTAGAACTCCCTAAAGCTCCTCCTGTATGGGCAGGGCTGGAGCTGCTCATCTCCACGATGTGAGCTTGCAGTAGTCCATGGTGCAGAAAGCTCCTCAAGGCCATGGCCAAGTTCCTGTACCCTGCAGGAGTGCCATGGGCTGAGTCCTCCTGCTCTCTCCTGGCCAGGACATCCCCAGCAGGCTCCTGGCACAGCAGAAGTCCTCAGCAGACCTGGAGCAGTACATCAAGGGGAGCAAGGAGAAGAAGGAGCAGCTGAAGGAGACACTGAAGGAGCTGGAGCTGAAGCTGGCTGAGCTGATGTTTCACCAGCCCCCCAGCACAACCAGGTGCTGCTGCCCTCAGGACACCTATGTCAGCTGGGTCACCATCCTTAAGGAGGACAAATGTGTGTCAGAGGGGTCCCAACAGGGCATATCCCTTTCTCCATCCCACTTGCAGCCACCTCTGGCTTCTGCACCAGGAGGTTTCCTGAGCAGGGTGTTCCTCTAAAGCCCCCACAGTGTCAGCAGGAAGACTCTTGCTCCTTGCCTGGCATGGGAGGTGGTACCAGCAGCATGGAGCTGGGTTGCAGGCAGCCTCTCTGCTCTGCAGTGGGTGGAGGGGGGCAGCCTGGGTGGCTCTTGCAGCAGATCGGAAGTGTCCCTGGTGCAGCTGGGTGGATGTGAGTGTGGTTGGCTTCAGGAAGCTGGAGGAGGAGATGAGGATGAACCTGCAGAGGGAAGAGGCTCGGCTGGAGCAGCTGGAAGCCCAGATGCTGATGAACCAGGAGCTCCTGCTGGAGTTTGAAAGTGGCATCAACAACCTCATCGCCCGCCTGGCTGGCATCACCGTGCCCCACCAGGTACCCACAGGGCCCCAGCTGGTGCTTGGTGGTGCACAGTATGGTGACCTTTGGTGCAGCCACCACCACCTCAAGGGACTCGTTTTCCCCACCAAGGTGGTTGTTCTCCTTCTGACTCCAGGATGATTCAGCCAAGGCCGTGGAGGTGGAGGGGAAGCTCCAGCAGTGCCAGCAGAAGCTGCAGTACCTGCTGCAGAGGGTGGCTGACCTGCCCCCAGACACTCACAGCCCTGACGAGGACAATGAGGTGTGTGGAGGCTCCAGCCCTGCTCTGGTCTTTGAGGACCTGCAGGGAGCTCTCCTGGATAGCTCATCCCAAGCTGTTCTCCCGAGGATGGAGGTGGCCTCAGAGAAGAGCCATGGAGCAGCTCAGCCTTGGGTGGCACTGGGCACTGCAGGGTGTGCCCTCTGGGGGGACATCAGAGTGGGGCACCCTCTGGGGCACACTCAGCTCCCCTTCAGCTGTTAACCCAGGGTGTCCTTCACAGACATTTACAAAGGTCAGAAATCTGTTGGAGAAAGCAACCACACATGATCCACAGAATCTGAAGATCTCCTTGGATGACACAGACAGCAGCATCCAAGGTAGGAGAGCAGAGCAGGACCATGTCCCACAGTGACTCTCCCAGCCCACAGGGACTTCTGGACATCCTTCCCTGTCCCCAAGCAGATCCCAACCCATCAATTACCTCCAGACCTTGGGGCTGACTTTGTCTCCAAGCACAGGTGGTGGTTTTAGGTGAGAATGGGAGAGAACAAAGGCAGGTGGTGGGGTGGTGAGTGTTGGCCCACAGCAGGAACATGGAGAGGTGTCACAGAGCAAGGAGGGAGACCCTCATCTCCAAAATCCCCTGGCTGTGAAGAACAAGCAGTGCTCCAGCACTTGGCTCTGCCTGTGGCCTCCTCCTGTTTGATGCTCTTGGTGAAGGCAATGAGCTGCTGGCAGCTTACCAGCTGGGAGCTGTACCACCACCCTGTAGCTCCAGACCTTTATGGGAAGCCCCAGCAGTGCTGAAGAAGGGCCACAGCATCCCAGATCCTCCAGCTCCCCCTGGGAATGTGGGGAGGTGGAAGAGAGAGTCAGCAGTGCCTGTGCCCGAGGCTTCGCCACGAGGTCTCTGGGATGCCACCAGCCCTCAAAACTCTGCCATCTCCTCCTGGGGACACAACAGAGGTGGTCCCACAGACCCTCCCAAGCCTGTTCCTCTCCACTCTTTTCTCCAGACTTTACTTTTGCTGAAAAAGGCCATGGCCAGGTCCCCACCCGGGAGTACATCAAGAAGCAGGGGCTGCAACTGATTGAGAGGAAGAAGAAGAGTGCCAAGAAGTAGAGGTTGCTCCATGAGAACTTTGGATGCCCTGGACCATCCATTGTACCTTTTTTTGCCAGCAGGTTTAATAGAAACGATCTTGTTCCTTCCTCCTAAGCCTGTGGTGAAGCTTAGGAATGAGTGGTCCTGCTCACTTGTGTCACCCAGAACACATGGAGGGGTGCTGAGGTGGGCTTGGAGGCAGCTCTACCTCCCTGCCCTCCTGCCAGCTGCCCTCCCTGCAGAGCTGGGGATGGGCTGGGTGGGATCAGCTTTCCCAGCCAGAGCAAAACTGAAGCCAGGGAGGCCTTCTCACCCTTGGTCCTGTGGGACCAACACCTTCCTGGGACCTCTGCCCCTCCAGACTGCTCTGGAGCCCCACAGCCTCTGTCCAAGGCAGCTGTGGGGAAGTGTGGAGCAGGGGCTAAGACCTGAATGGGCACTGGACCTCTGGGTGGGTGGCTTTGTGTGCATGTGTGGGAGCAGAGGGGCAGACCCTGTGCTGGAAAAGAAGAGCCACATCTGAGTGAGGTGCAGCTCCTCACCTGGGGCTGTCTGACCTATCTCTGGACCTTTCATGCCTCGTCCCTCCCCTGGTCCCTGCACATGCTTTGTGCAACTCATAGCCCTGAGCTCAGAGCAGACATCAGAGGTTACCTTCAGGCTGCAGGGAGGTGCCTGAAGGCAAGGTCTAACCCAACATGGCCAAGGACAGCAGAAGATGCTGCACTGAGCCTTTGGCTCCATGATGGAATCCCAGCCCTGCTGATGGGGCACCCACAGCCAGCCATGGATCACAGCTCACAGGATGTCAGGGGTTGGGAGGGACCTCAGGAGTTCATCCAGTCCAACTCTCTGCCAGAGCAGGACCATAGAATCCAGCACAGGTCACACAGGAACACATCCAGATGGGGCTGGAAAGTCTCCAGAGAAGGAGACTCCACAACCTCTCTGGGCAGCCTGTTCCAGTGCTCTGTGAGCCTCACAGTGAAGAAGTTCCTCCTCATGTTGAGGTGGAACCTCCTGTGCTGGAGTTTCCATCCATTGCCCCTTGTCCTATCCCAGGGTGCAGCTGAGCAGAGCCTCTCCCCTCCCTCTTGACCCCCAGCCCTCAGATATTGATAGACATTGATCAGATCCCTCTCAGTCTTCTCCTCTCCAGCCTGCACAGCCCCAGGGCTCTCAGCCTCTCCTCCCCAGGCAGTGCTCCAGGCCCTTCAGCATCCTTGTAGGCTTCCCTTGGACTCTCTCCAGCAGATCCCTGTCCCTCCTGAACTGGGGAGCCCAGAACTGGATGCAATACTGCAGGTGAGGTCTCACCAGGGCAGAGTAGAGGTGGGAGGAGAACCTCCCTGGATCTGCTGACCACACTCCTCTGAATGCCCCCCAGAGGTGCCACATCCTCTTCTCTACAATGTGCTGTTTCCACAAGTGCAGCCAACACTGAAGGCTTCTGCTAGGGACCTGGAATCCTAGCTGGAGACCCAGGAGAGACCCTCACCCACTGCTGCAGGGGGACATCAGCATCAGCCCAAGCTTCCACTGTCATTTCTGCTCAGTCCCTCTCCTTCATGTGACACCACTTGTGACATCACCAGTGGGGGCTAGGAACAGCTGTCCCTGCCAAGCCTCCCAGCAGACTGGCAGGTCACCCCAAATGTTCTTGGTGGGCTTTGTGTGGCTCCAGGCATGGGGCTGATGCTGCCAAAACCACAGCACAACCTGGGGTGTTTAAAGGAAGCTCCAGAAACCCTGTAAACATGCAAGGAACACAGCTAAAGGAGCTTCCACATCCACAGCCAGACAGGTGGGCTTGTCCCTAACACAGAAGGAATGGAGGCTCTACAGAGGGACCTGGACAGGCTGACTGGATGGGTTGAGGCCAATTTGTATGAGGTTCAACAAGGCCAAGTGCTGGGTCCTGCACTTGGGTCACAACAACCCTATGAACCTTATGAATGCTCCAGGCTTGGGGCAGAGTGGCTGGAAAGAGAAAGACCTGGGGGTGCTGGTCAACAGCCATCTGAACACGAGCCAGCAGGTGCACAAGTGGCCAAGAAGGCCACCAGCAGCCTGGTCTGGGTCAGGAATAGTGTGGCCAGCAGGACCAGAACAGGGATTGTGCTCTTGTACTGGCCACTGGTGGGGGCACACCTCAAATCCTGCCTTTAGTTTAGGGCTTCTCACTCCAAGGAGGACATTGAGAGGCTGGAGCAGGTCCAGAGAAGGGTAAGAAAGCTGGACAAGGGTCTGGAGAACAGGGCTGGTGAGGAGGGAGCTGAGGGAATTAGGATTGTTGAGCCTGGAGAAGAGGAGGCTGAGGGGAGACCTCATTGCTTTCTACAACTCCCTGAAAGAAGGTTGGAGCCAGCTGGGGGCTGGTCTCATTTCCCTGGTAACAAGTGATAGGATGAGAAGGAAAGGGCCTCAGGCTGCTCCAGGAGGGGTTTAGGTTGGAGAATAGAAAAAACCAAAAACCTTCTTGCCTGAAAGGGTTCTTGAACAGAACGAGAAGACCTGTGCAGGATCAATGTTTGTCTCAACTGGCTTAGAAGCAGCAGCTCCAGACTGTGTCTGCCAGACAGCAGTCACCACAGCTCTGAGACAATAGGAATGGTTTGAACCCAGCTGATAACACACAGAGACTGCAGCTGTATGCACATAGCTACCTGGGGAGTGGTTTCCTCTTGTGATGTCCTCAGGACATTCTGAAGGCCTTCCCTTCCTCTCTTGGTGATGCAGAAACCAGCGTGCACCCCAGACCTGCTGCAAGGGGAAGCAGAGGAGCAAGGAGGTCTGAGCAGATGTGAGCCCCCCAGACAGCTGCCAAAGTCTCAGGTAGCTGAGAAACCCTCCTCTCAGCAGTGACACCACCAACATCCAGCCTCTGCTCAATGTCCCAGTTCCAGGTATTCTGACAGCCTGAAGGGAGAGGAGAGGGAGAGGGAGAGGGAGAGGGAGAGGAGAGGGGAGAGGAAGAGGAGAGGAGAGGAGAGGAGAGGAGAGGAGAGAGGAGAGGAGGAGAGGAGAGGAAGAGGGAGAGGGAGAGGAGAGGAGGAGGAGAGGAGAGGAGAGGAGAGGAAGAGGAGAGGAGGAGGAGGGGAGAGAAGGAGGGGAGGAGAGAGGGGAGAGGAGAGGAGGGGAGAGGAGAGGAGGGGAGAGGAGAGGAGGGGGGGGAGGGAGGGAGGGGAGGGGAGGGGGAGGGGGGGGAGAGGAGCACCTTAGCCTAAATTGTAGTGGCACGAGGATCAAGCTTTGCCTGGTAGATGGGTTAGTGTGAGACTAGAGAAGAAGAGGGCTTAGGGCCAGAATTGCGGGAAGAGGACGTGGAGGGGGTAATTTTTTAGTTTATCCTCTTGCTCTTCGCTCGATAGGAGAGAGTACCACTTAAACTTGTAGAGAGACGGGCAGCATAAGTAAAGATTAGATTTATGGAGGTTGTCGTAAGCTTAGGTATTGGTAATCCCTTTGATGATGGTGTTTAGCCACCCGGGGTATGCTACTTTCATTGGTCTATGTGAGTATCTTTTGATGGGCACGCGGGGGGTCTTGGGTTTAAAGTGCCCAGTTTTTTTTGTTTTCACTGCTTGGCCGTTGTAGAGCATGGGGCGTGATGCCTTTTCTGATATGTGTGGCTACATGGGTCGAGTTGGTTTCAGTGGCGGCGAAAGAGGCTATAATGGCGCGGCACAGACGTGGTGTATGGCCGACGCGGAGAGGGGGAAAATTGGTCAACCAGATCCGGTGTGCGTCAAACATGTTTGGATGTGCTCAGGGCTCTCCTCAGAGAATATATACAGCATTCTCTGATTAAGTTATTTGTGGCGCAAAGAGGGAAAAGTGATTTGGGGCAATGGTGTGGATATTTGCTAGGGGATGTTTCCCCTTGAATGTGTTAGCCCCCCCAATGTCTTTTGTCCTTTTGTCCTTCGTGTTGCTATCAGGCCTTTTGGCAAGGGCGGTGTGTCTTATGGGGGCTAGTGAGGAAGGTCAGAGTTCTTGTTTTTCCGCACCGGAGTGGGGGCGTAGGGACGCCTGGTTTAGGAACATTGGGACTCGGTGAGGGGTCTGTGTAGGGTGTCGTGTCTTGGTGGCGAATTACTCGCAGTGCTGGTGGACAAGGAGGAAGTAAACTAAGAGGGCTGCTCGGTAATGGTAGGCACAGCTATGTGCAACGTGGCGGGTCGTGCGCTCTATTTTTTTAGTCTACTTTCCTCCTACATAAAATTACTAGCATTAACCTCTAGCATAAAGAACAGATTTGCGGGTACTGGCGGCCTCTAGGAGCGACTGTTTTCCGTTAGTAGAGCTGTCGGTGGTTGAGGCCGGGTCCGCGCCTGCTTCTGTTTCCTAGGTATGTCTCTTCACGACGGTGGTTGGCCTCGTTGGGTGGGGCCTTGCGGGGGTCTTTCGCTTTAGAGGTTGGTTTAGGTAAGACTGAGCTAGATGGGTGGCTATTTTTTCGCTTCCACTCGCTGGTTGGAAGATCGTTAGACATGGCCGTTTTTTTGGGTGGCTGTATCGCGATGTTAATTTAGTACGAGCTGAGTTTTGCGTAGGGACTGCGAAGGCGTATAGTGTAGGCGGCGTGGTAGGCCAGGGAAATTCGGCGTATCGGAAGGCCCCCTCGGTATATAGCTCCGAATTTAGTCTCTCTCCTCAAAATACACTAATTGGAAAAAGAAATTTGGTGTGTAGGATGTTCCCTTGATGTGTTAGCCCCCATGCTTTTCTTTTGTCTGGCTGGGGTCGCACGGGGGCGTGTACGCATCAGTTGGAAGAAAAGGCAGGCGTGTTTTTTCGCAGACGCTCCTGGGGCCGCTTTAAGACTCTTATCTCTGACGTCTATAATCTGTCGGGCTTGGTGACAGGGTCGAGTGGGGGAAGATTGGAGGTTGGGTGGACGGGGTTGATAAAGGTTCAAAAGTAGCGCCGGTAGGGCCGAGGGCAAAAAGTAGGGGGTTGCAAAAGGGCGCCTCCCCTGGTATTGTTGGTGGGTGTGACCTGGGGGACTCCAAAAGCGTGCCCGCACTGGGCATAAGAGGTAATGTACTACACCTTATAACTGCGCGAAAAGACAGGCTAATTTCCGGGGGTGGGTTTTGGCTTAGGATTTGGGTGTCCTCTTGAACCTGGTTGGTATAGTCTCCCATGCCCTTTATTTTCATTGGGTGTCTCTGGTGGGGCCGAAATGGGGTGGCCTAGTTATCTGTGTAATGCAGGGGGCGAGGGTAGGGGGCTTGTTGTTTACGCACCGATGGGTCCGCGCGCCTTTGTGACTGGCGGATTTTAGGACATCGGCTGTGAGACCTGGTGGGGGACACAGGGAAGAAACGGAAACAAGAGTCGCTAGGATTTTAGGCCAAGTGGGGGGAGGCGTCCGGGGGGGGAGGGGGGGTCGCCGGCGGCGGGGTGACATGGGTGGTGCGCGGGATGTTGAGGAATTTCGTTGCGAGCCGATACAAATTAGCTGGGGGGGGCTGGGCGGGGGATCGTATCCCTTTAGGAGTAAGCCCTTTAGGGCGTCCGGGGGGGAGCGGTGGTCGGGTGTAAAGGGGGGGTGAGGTCGGGGCGGGATGCCTTGCTGAGGCGTGGGGTATAAGGGGTGGCGTCGGATGGGATGGGGTGGGAAGGGCGCTCTGTAGGGTTAAGGGGATGGCGGGGATAGGGTTGATGCGTTGGAGAATTCTTGTGGGGATGGTGGGTGGTAGGGGGTGGGTGCAGTAGCGAGGGGGAGAGGGGGGGGATGGGGGGGGTGAGGCTGGGGTGAGTCGCGTGGTGCGGGCTCCCGGCATGGGTGGGGTTGTGGCACTAGGCGCCGGGCGAGCACACAGACTATGAAACTCTCTGCGCAGATAGCCGTGTCAGGCCCTCAGCTTCCTAGTGGGGTTCTGTCGTCCTCGCAAAAGATGACTCTGACTGGATAGGTGTGCCCATCAATGGGAGAATAGAAAGAGTTCGTGTGTGGTGGGTATGGATGAAAGATGAGGGAGGGTCATTGGTTCCCGGGCTTGGCATGTCGTGTGTGATGTTACGCTCCTCCCCCTTGTATTGGCCGCTTGTTGTCTTTGGGCTAGTTGACGCTGGGCGGTAAGGTGTCTAGCGGTGGCATGGTGGGCGAGCTGTGAAGGGGTTATAGGAGGGTCCTCCGTCCTTAGCTGCCTGTGAGTGATAGGAAAGGTCGGTCCATGCGTTTTTTTTCCACCTCTTGGATCTTTAGACATTGTGGCTGGTGTGGCCAATAGGCTGGTTATATACAACGGATTTTGGTTTGATCTCTATAGATGTATCTGAAGGGTTAGGGGACAGGGTGCGTTAAAGAGTCGCGGCGCGGGGGTAGGGCCTCGTAAGTGTTTATTTGGCTTGGAAAGCAGTCGGGGACAGTTTACTAGTGTCTGTTCTACTCCTTCAAAAGGGAATACTAGAACTGAGATTGCCCAAGCCAAAAGAGTGAGAAATTTTAGGTTTAGGCGGCTAGGGCTAGGGATGTTTCGGACCATAGTGCACTGTGTTTGGCTTCTCCCGGACGGCTATCTGCGAATGCTGTATTCGTGTTATCGTTTCGGCTGTACTAGGGTCTAGGTTTGCGAGGGAGTATCTTAAAAGTTGCAAACCATTCCCGTTTTGTGTCGCCTATCGCATCGGTGTCTGGGTTGACAGGGGACAGTGTTGCTGTAGATGCCGGTATTGTTAAACTGACGGTTTGTTTGTGATGGTGGAACCGAGGAAAGCAATGTAGCTTCACTGGTAAGTTCCGCGCTAGGGAAATAATGGGGGGTGTTGGCGTGTCGTATTGGTAGGCTCCCGGGGAGTGTTTTGGCGTCTTTGGGTACTAGGGGAAAGGGGAGGGGAGGTGTTCGAGGGTGAGGCTGGTCCTGCAATGGGGGATACGAGGCTTTGGAGGTTACTACGGGGTTGGAGCCAAGTGAAGTATAATTGTTGGGTGGAGGGGGGCTGGCGACGCTTGATGGTTCGCTCCGGCCTGGCTTGCTTGGTATGTGGGGTTGTTTGTCCTGGGGTAGGGAGGGTAGGGAGGGTCTCGCGCGTGAGCTGGGCGGGGGGGAGAGGGGTGGGGGAGGGGGGGTGGGAGGGGGGGGTGGTAGGGGGTGGGTGTGTGGGGCGAGGGGAAGGAGAGGGGGAGGGGGCGGGCCGAGTAGAGGGGGTGTCGGGGTGTTGCTGGCCCGAGGGGAGGGGGGCGGGTGGCTGTGTGCGCGTTTGGGGGAGGAGCTGCCATAGGGGGTGATTTTCATTGGGTCGGGGGTTGGTACCCATGGTATGCTTAAAGGTGCGGCGGTGGGCTAAATGGTATCGACATAATGGGTGGTGAGAAAGCGGCAAGGTGCATTGGGATGTTGAATGTTGGTATGGTTTTGTGCATCCGCTGGCTGTTGCTCGACGGTGGGGAGGAGTGGCGCCTGTCCACTGGTGGGTTGGAAGATGCGTGCGGGATAGGTAAGTCGGGATGGTTGCTTTACTGTGTTGGGGGTAACTGGCGTCGGAGGTTGGACAGGGTGAAGGGGGGGGGCAGGGGGGGGGAGTCGGGGGATGACGGGGGCGAGAGAGATCGTGTAGGCCGCAGGGATCTCGCTTCTTATGTTAGTAGTCACTTACCCCGAAGATATCATTGAATATTTTGATTACAAACTCTAATTCTTAAGGCCAACCTAATTGGATGAGAATTTTGGCGTCCCAATTGGTACGTTATTTGGAGCGGTGTTAGTTTGCAGGTTACTCGTATTGTGTCTATGTAAGTCGCGCGGGGTGGTGGCTTAGTGTACAAGCAAGACGCGTTTTGTGTCCCTTAAAACGCTGATGGAGTCCTAAAGGTATGAGATTCGGATGGCGTGTCTGTGTGCGACTTAGCTCTATCATAGACTAATCGGGTCTGGGTGGATCGTGAGTGAGATAAAGAGCGCCTGTGTTAGGCCGTTTCGTATGAAAGGTGGTATTGTATATTGGCTTAGGCTAGATGAGAGGCTCCCAAAATTTGGAGGTTACGTTGGGATTCTGCAACTGATCTCCATCGTGTGGTGTCGCGAGTGTTTTAAGCGTATAGGGCCGACTGACCGAGATAATTGGTCCCTAACTCCGCTAAAATCAGATGTAAAGAGGAGGAGTGCGTTTATTGTTGTCCTCTTGCATGTTTTTAGTAGAGGTTGGGTGGTTTTGGATTGTAGCCAGTGGCGCGCAGAGATTGCTTAGGTCTTGTAAAAGTGCTGGATTGGCTTGATTGTCCACCAGCTTAGTCTTGGGGCTGTGGGTTTTGTTATCTTAATGTTATGATATGGTCTTGAGTATGGACGAGTCTAGGAGAAGCAGCCATATATGGGGTCTCTTCTGTGCGCATATGGGCAAGCTAAGCGGGGTGCGAGCAACGTCTGTTTGATGGTTGCTCCGCTCCTTTTCACAAAAAAGTACCAACTTAAAGAGGTATCTGGAGGGAGTTCGCTAGATCAGTCTAAGAGAAGATCGATGTTTAAGGGTTGAGGTGGGGGTTTGCAGTTATTGGGTTTGGCCATTCCCCGGCCTTTGAATGTGTCGTATAGGCCACGCCGGATTAGGTTGGTTCTCTTCTGTGTCTTACTAGACGTATGTAGTCAGGTAATGGGCTGGATTTAATTTGGAGAAAGCAGGTTGGGTTGAGCTTGTTCTTGCCACCTGGAGCATGCCGTAGACATGGGGGGGGGCGCAGGGGGTGGGTGGAATTAGAAGAAGTCTTGTCGAGTGCATCGGAGGAAGAAAATGTAAGGAAGAGTTTAGAGGCGTGAAGTAATAAGATGAGAGAGAGGCTAGTAGGGGCCGCAGGAGATTGTCGGTAGGGGAAGGGCTCTGCCGGAGTTTTGGGGTCATGGTCCTCCTGCATAAGGACTTACGGGATAGTTTCACACATTAGAGATCTGGTTTGGCGGGCAACAAAGAAGAAGATCTTTTTAAGAAATTTGGTATGTTGGTAGCATTTGGCTTAAGGATGTTTCCTCTTGGAGTCTGTATTGTTAGCTCGCCATGCTTTTCTAATGTTCTAACCTGGTGCGCTGGGGCCTTGGGTTTGACTAGGTTTCTGTGAAGAGCAGTAAGGCTTAATTTTACCACGGAGCTGCTTAGAAGAACGATGGTGGCTAAGGTACACTTGGGTGACCAGGCAAGAACAGACGCGCTATGGCCAAGAAGTTTGCAAAGCTGCCCTGATTAGAGATGCCTGAGGCTCTCTCTCTACAAAAAAATGTACCGATAACAGCTTGGCCATACGCTAAAGAAGCCAAAGAAGAAGGGAGGGTGCGGAGGGGAGGAGAGGGAGGGAGAGGAGGGGGAGGGGAGGGTGAGGAGTGGAGAGGGGGACGGGGAGGGTAGGATCCGAAGGGGGAGGGGGAGGGGGATGTGGGGGGGGAGGGGGTGTAGGGGGAGGGGGAGGGGGAGGGGGAGGGGGGAGGGGCAGGGGAGGGGGGAGAGGGAGGAAGGGGAGGGGGAGGGGAGGGGAGGGGGAGGGGGAGGGGAGGGAGGGGGGGAGGAGGACAGGAAGGGAGGAGAGGAGGAGTGAGGAGGAGAGGGAGGAAGGCGGAGGACGAGGGGAGGGGGAGGGGAGGAGGAGGAGAGAGGGGAGCTTGGAGGTAGAGGGAGAGGAGGAGGACGAGGAGCAGGAGTTGTTTGATCCACTGTCCTAGGGGTGTAGGAGCCTTGGCGGGTGTAAAAGCTCGGGGTGACAGGAGAAGAAGAGGGTGGGGGTTAGGGGCTCAGACAGGAATTGCCGAAGGCTGCCAGTTGTTGGGTCTCTCTGCCGTCCTCACCGAAATATGCACCGAGACCGTGGCGAAACGGAGGAGAGGAAAGGAAAAAAAAAAGAAGTTGGCGGGGGGTGGTGGGGCGTAGGAGGTGGTGGTGTCGCTGATGTGATGTTGAGCACTCCCGATGTCTTTTGCTGTTTTGTTCTGGCTGGTGGGGAGGGGGGTGGGGCGTTGCGTAAGAAGGCCAGGGGCGTTTTGTTCCCGACTGGTGGGGCGGGTAGGCCAGTACATGGGGGCTGGTTTGTAACGTTAGCGGGGGGGGGGGGGGTAGTGGGGGTTGGTTGGAGTTGGGGGACAGGGGGAAGAGAGCTAGGGCGCCAGGAGGTGTTGCTGGCGAAGCTGCCATTTTGCTCTCTCTCCTCAAAAGAGGATGACTACTAATTGGGCGCCAGAAAAGGGAACGATTTGGGTGGCGTGTAGGATCTGTCCCTTGATGGTGTGTTGGAGCGCCCGCCGATGCTTTGTTCTGTGTTGTCTCTGTGCGGCGGGGGGGGGGAGGGGGGGCCTTGGGTTAAAGGCAGGAGCTTGGTTTTCCACTGGGGTGCTGCTGTAGGGGACAATGGGGTCTGTCAATGGGGGTGGGTGGGCGGGGGAGGCGCGGGGGGTGGCGGGGGTTGGGGGTGGGGGGGGGGTGGGGGTGGGGGTGATCAGGAAAGAAGAGCGGGGGGAGGGCTGAGGCCAGCAGAATGATTGGCAGCAGGCCGTCCTTTTAGTCTGCTGGCTCGCTCAAAATAGTGCTAGTATTGGCAGAAAGGGAGAAGTTTTGGAGGGTGTGGGAGGATCTAGGACTGTGTTCGCTTGGGATGGTGTTTGCTCCCGGGGGGGGGTGATGCTGTTTCATTTGTCTCGCTGTGCTGGGGGTTGGGTAGAAGCAGCTTTTTTCCTAGGGGGTGGTGGTGCTGGGGTAGGTGGAGGCATGGTGTAAATGGGTGGGAGGGGTGTGGACGAGGAAAGCGGGGAGCTCGGCGTCCCAGGGACGATTGCAGAAGGGCTCCATTTAGGTCTATCTGCTCCTCAGGCAATGTATCACGTTGAAGAATAGCAAAAGAAGATTTGGGTGGGATGAGGGCTGGAGCGGGTGCTGGGGGTATGCTTGGCCTTCCGGGGAGGCTTGAGTGGTGGGGTGTGTCGATGGCGCGCCCGGAGTGTGCTGGTGTTCGTGTGGTGTGGTCTGGGCTGGTGCGCGGGAGGGGGCGGTGGCGTACCCCGCTGTTTGTGACTAAAGCGCCAGCTGTTGTTTACCACGGGGGCGGGGGACGTGGGTTGAGGGGGGGAGCGATGGGGGC